>NW_026267378.1:0-5660 GCF_000697945.3 Frankliniella occidentalis | reverse complement strand
TGCGCCCTTTGTTCGTGGAATCGTCGCTCGCCGATACTACTACTACATACATGGTTTCTCGTATGTATATTGAAAAGGGCTGTTGCCACGACCATATAGGCAGGCCAGGCCTGCGCCACACTGGCGCCTGGCGGCGCCATACCGTGCCAAAAATATAAAATAAAAAATAATGCGTCTGAGAATTATATTACTATTGCGAGTTTAGTTTTTACGGTGAAAGACAACAACAAAAAAAAAACGCGTGGCGATTCAAAGGAAAAGAAAGGTCAACTGTCCAACTTATTTCCTTGTTTCTTACGTGACGACGATGAAAGGGGGGAAAATGCAAGAAATGCAAATCTGTGTGTGACGGGAAGGACTCGGGGAAAAAGATGGGGGGGGGGGGGGCAGGTCCGCTCTTCCGGGAAGCCACGTCGACGAGCACGTCGCGGTCCCTTTGTCCCCCGGGCGGCGCTCTGCTCGTCGCTCCCATTCCGTGGACGTCCAGACCAATCCGGGCTGACGTGTACGGGACGTGCACAAGCGCTATGCACCGCAGCCGCACAGGCCTATGGTTTGCCCGCCGCGCCGCGCCTTTGTTCTATTTTTTGGCGCCTGCGCTGACCGCTGCGACAGAGAGAGAGAGCGAGGACGAAAAGAGACACAGAGTGAGAGTGAGAGTGAGGGAGGGAGGGAGAGAGCGTGTGTGCGTACTTTTACCAGGGGAGCTTTCTTCCGATTTGTTTTTTGCTCGTGTTCCCGCCGGGGCCGGGCCGCTACCGTCGCGCGGGAGGTCCAGTCTTTTATCCAATTATCGCCCCGCCGCGCCGCCGCCCATGCGTGCCGCCAGTTAGGTCTCTGCGCCGCGCAGGAACACCCCCAAATGTGTGAGTCTCGCACACTTGTGGATGTGTGAATTTTAAAATATTACCTACAAGTGTGCGAATTCCACACCTGTGTGAATTTTTAAATCCACACCCCTACATGTTTGCTCTATTCAAATTTCATTTTTTACAAAGGCCCTTTTCAAAAATGTCCTTTGGTAGAGACAGTCTTGGGTACGTAGTATAAAAACGTCTGACGAGACGACGCGACACTTTTTAATGATACACGGCCGCGACCCGTCGCAAAATAAACTGTCCTCTCCCCACCCCTCATGCTCCTTCTCCCTCCCCCTCTCCCGACGTCGGCGGCGTCGGAGCTTGGAGTGTGTTGTTCTGCTCAATGGCTGCGAGACACGAACAGAATTGAACGGGACACTTCGCCAGTGTTTGCCTTATGATTCACTCTGCGAGATGGAGGTTGTACGAGTGCAGTATGGGCGAGTGGCCGCTCACGCCGCTCACAGAACACAGAGACACGCAGACACACAGACACGCACCCGCCAACCGCCGCAGGGGGCCCCGCGTCCCCCCGGGGTCCCGCCCATGGCAGCACCCTGTACTGTACTATCGTTATGTCATGAGACGTAACCCCGACCTTGCGGACCGGGCCCGCTCGCGTTGCGTTCGGTCGCAATGGTTCGCTCATGGCGCGCCCCGCCCCCCGCCTCTCGCTCCCCGCCCCTGGTGACTCAGACGATGTATTACCAACGCCTCCCCCCTCCTCCCCCCGCGGTCGGGTGGGGCGCCGTCGCCGTGGACTACCATCCCCTCCCCCAACCCCAACCCTGCCCTTTGCTTCCTCTTCCGATGCGCTATACTTTTTCTGCATCTTTCATTCTGTCTGTGGCGGAACACACGCGGAAACTTGCGGTCGTGTCTCATCACCCATGTGCAACTCTGCTGCTGGGAGTCCCCCTCTTCCCCACACCCCACCGGCCCCTCTCCCCCGGGTGCAGCTTGTTAGTGGGCCGTCGTCCCGTCGTGCTTTGTCTTGTGTGTGCGTGTGTGTGTGCGCGTGTGTGTGTGTTCCGTGTTAATTTACGTGTTGATCCTCCTGAAAATAGCCGATCACAGAACACACACACACAACGGGTCGGTTATTTGGCGGCGCCCCGTACTACTTTTACGCGCTCCTCTTTGTGGTGCGACCCCCGCCGCCGCCGCCGATCCGATCCGATCTGGGCCGCACAGTGTCTAGGGCTAGGCATTTAAAAGTACGAAAATTTTCTTTAAAAAATCGGCAAAAATTTACAAGTTTTCAAACAATTGAAAAAAATACAACTTTTCAGGAAAAATTAAGACTAAATCATCCTTGAAAAATTTACCCAAAATACTTTTTTTAGGAAACTTTTAAGTTCAAGTCGGAGCAACAAAGCTGCTGTCTCCGGCGGCGCTGCGCGGATTAAACGGTCCCAGGCGCCGCCAGATCTGGGCTCGAGGTACAAACTTAGACCGGTCCGACTGCAGGCCCGGCGGGACTGGGCGCTAGCGGGAGGGAAAGACTTTTGTTTTGCCGAACTGCTTCCTGGTGGCCCACAACATCGCGGCCGAGAGGCTGGCCTGCCGCCGGGCCCCTCTCTGTATTTACGGATCCGCGCTGGCTGTTTACAGGCAGTACAGTCCAGTCCGGCACGATTCCGCCTTTCGCGCCCGCTCTCTGCTGCAAAAGTCACTTGACGGACTATATTTTATTTTTCCCCCGGCAAATCTTACTTTCAAACTTTTGCAGCCTGTGTTTTTATAGTGCGTCGTGCGTTCGGTTCTCTTTTGCAGCGCGGCACCATCCGCACGTCGCAGGGGAGCTTCTTCATCGAGCCCGTGGAGGAGGAGCGGCCCGTCGACGAGGATGACAACGACGCCGGCGAGGAGGACGCCGGGACCGGGGCGGCGGCGGCGTCCGCGGGCCAGGCGTCCCCGCGGCCCAGCCCGCTGCACGTCATCTATCGCGTGCCCAAGCCTCCGCACGAGAACCTCGCCGAGGAGCCCACCCACCACTGCGGCATGGTCGACGGTGAGTCCACCTTCAGTCCCGTCGGGGAGACGTAAGCGGCGCGTAGTGGGACAGCGGCGGGCCGCGGCCTGGTCCGAGGAGAAATGAACTACCGTCGCTGTCAAAACTGCAGCTGCGGCTGCTCCTCCACCGGCCAAAGGGCCCGGCCCGGCCGCCAGGCCTGGCACGGCACGCCATCCTCGGGCGGGTCTCGCAGCGGGGCGTGGCGGGGCGTGGCCACTGGTCGTGTGCGATGCCAGAGAGATTGGCATTCATAGACGAAAAATATACTCCCATCCCGGCCACGACGAGTTTTACGACGCTGACCGCGGCGCCGCGCGCCATCTCGATCGCTGTAAGTTTAATCGATTGGGTCAGTCCCGGCGTCCCGGCGAGCAGCGGCAGCAGCAGCAGCAGGGTCACAAAAGTGATTGAAACTAATTACAGATAATGTGCATCCAGGGTAGTAAAATCGCGGCGTCCCGAGTATAGTGGAGAGGACCCGGAGGAGGAGTCGCGCGCCGCTCCCCGCGGACATCGCCGTAAAAGCGGGACGACAGCAAATTAGGAGGAGCTAGCTGCTATATGGGAGGCGATGGCGAGTCGTATAAGTTTGACGAACAGTCGCAGCAGCAGCGAAGCGTCAATGGGACGGCATCGGGCGGCGGGAGGCAGGTGTGTGGTGTGGCAGTGGCAGAGGGAGATAGCTTGTCATTCCCTGCCATAAAAACGGAGGAATTCCGCGACGGGGTCGGGGAGGTGAAGGAGGGAGACACAGCACAGCAGTGTGGGCAATGCCTGCTGCACGGGGATTAATGGTGGGCGGACGGAACATGAGCTCCGGGGCGTCCTCCGGGGCGTCCAGCAAGCACACCGCAGCGGGGCCCCGCCCCCGCCGGCCCGCGCCAGAGGGAGCACCGCGAACACGAAAAGTCTCCCTCGTCGTCGGCAGCAGACGCCACCAGGAATGGTAATGACGAAAAATAAACAAAACGGGAAGGGGGCATATCCCTCTCGCCTCGCGCGGGCGTCGTCGTCGCGACACTGAGAAATGTTAATGCAATTTGCGCGTGACGCGCCCGCTCCTGCGCCGCGTCCGCCACCGCAAGAGAGACGGGTCTGCGACGACGTCGTCGCCGACGGAGGACCAGCTCGAAACGCACGGGCAAACGGGATGAGCGACGTAGCTGCTCAATTTGCCATCAGACTTTGTTTTTTAGGCTTATCCAAAAGTGTTTGTTACTTAAGGCAGACATGATGAACGAACCCGCGCGCACGGTCAAAGGCATAAAACGGCACACAGTACAAATGAATGATGTGCGGGCATCTGCCGTGGCAGAGCGGAGTGCTGCGGCTAGAATTTTTATTTTCCAACCAAGTATGCATTTTTAGAAGATTTTAATTGTAAACGAATGTTCTAAGCTTTTTCTCAAAAGTGTTTTTTTCCTTTCTTTTTTTCTGGAAATATTACCATTTTTTCACTAAGTTTTTAAAAAGTTGTCAATTACTTTTGGGGAATATTATTTTGGACTTTAAAATCCCTAGGCTGTGGCAGTGTGCGGATGCGGATGGGCGCCACCGTTTCGGAATGAGAGCACCGCAAGTCAAGAGGGTGCGGAATGACCCAAGTGCCGCCGCCGCGCGGGTCGCGGGGTCCTGTCGACCTGTCGTCGCGGCCTGCACACGCTGCACAGTCATAAAACCGCCGACGCCCTGCAGCGGTCAGCCTGACGGCCTGACGGGCAATAGTCTCGGCCTGCTATTCTTCCTCTCTGCGCACGTCCTCGGCCAGGGCCGGACCAGGACTGGCCGAACCCGAGGCCGCCACGCCCCGCGGTGCGTCCAGGCCATCCAGGCCCACCCGCCGCGGGGCTCCGCGGACAGGCCCAGCCGAGGATGAGGCGTAATAGATTCGGACATTTCACGCTGTTTGGCTAATGTGACGGGCAGCGCAGCGCTGACGCCGCGCTGAGCTGAGCGCTGCCCTGGCCGACGGCGCCGCCGCCCACGATGCAGCCCGTCCGTTCCCCGTCCGTGCCCACGGGCCCCCGGCCCCCGGGCCCCGCGGGCACGGCGCACGTCCGTCCGGCCGTCACGATGCCGTGGTGCGGCGTGCGCTCGGGCGTGCTGCGCTGTCCTCGCGCGTGTAGGACTCCCGGTGCAGCGTTTTGTTCCTATGTGACGTGTGCGATCGGCAGCGGAACAATACCTGTTGTTGTTCCCTGCTGCTGTCTCCTCGTCTCCCTTGTTGTCTCTACAGCCTGGCGGCGGGGGCGGCGGGGGCAGGCCTGGCCGGGGACGGCGTGCAGCTGTTTGGCGGGCGCGGCGTGGCGCTCTGCTCCACATAATCCTCCCACATTGGTGGCGAAGCCCCCCGCTGGGCTTAAGGGCCCCTGGGCCGTCCGTCAGCTCTGCGCCGGGCCGGCCCCGAGGGTCAAAGAGGCGACGGACGGCATCTGGTAGTAGCGCAGCTCAGCAGCGGCGGCGGCGGCGAACGGGGCCACGGGGGCCATGGGGGCCAGGGTGGGCGCTGTGCTCTGAGGCCGGCGCTATACTCCTGCAAGTAGGCAGCGGTGGGTACTCCGGTCATCAAGTCGGTCAGAGTAGGCAACCGGCAACCCGCACGCGCGTGTGCATGCGGTGGGTAAACAGTCTAAGTACGGGCGTTGCGGTTGAGCCGCGAGCGCGCACTGTCTCTTTCGCACTCTCACCTTCCCAGTTATCTCTCTATGTCTCACACATTCCAGGCTCCTCGCTGCCGCGCTCGCTGTCCAGCAGCAGCAGCAGCAGCAGCAGCAGCAGCAGCA
>NW_026267377.1:542149-548853 GCF_000697945.3 Frankliniella occidentalis | reverse complement strand
GACGGGCGGGGCTGAGCAGGGGATGGCGAGGGGGCCACTGCGGGGGGTGAGTCTGCCACTCTCTGGAATGAACGCCTGCTGTCCTGCTGAGGCTGGGGCTGGGGTACGGGGTCCTCAGGCTCGGGGTCCGGGAGGGTGAAGGCAGGTGGGGGCGTGCACAAGGGGGATGGTTTGTGGGGTAGGTGTTGCCCCGCCTGTTTGGGGATGCCGGGCTGAGAGCGGCGCGGCTCGGACGCGGGTCCCTGGCGCTCGCGGCTGAAGGCGGGCGCGGCCGCGCGCAAGCCGTGGTGGCCGAACACGGACGCTCGGCCCGCCAGGGGTGACACGGCGTACCCGGGGGTGGGCGTCGTCCTCTGCCCGCCAGTCGGTCTCGGGCTAGGCGGTGGCGTCTTGCGAACATACGTAGGCTGCGGCAGCGGTGCTTGGGGCGTTGATGGTGTGACGCCGACGGCAGGCTGCTCCCTGCGACCCTGCGAGGGGGACCCCGGCCCGGCGGGTGACCCAGCGGTTCGCGGGGGTGGCGGCGGCGCGGAGCTCGAGGTCTGCTGGTACCGCGGGACCGAGATCGGCGATCTAAGTGGTTTCTCCACGAAGGGGTTGCGCTTGCGGTCGTCAAGGGGCAGCGGTTGGCGGGCAGCTGGCGAGGCCTGGGCCAGCCCAGGATGTTGGCCGAGCCCAGCCCTAGGGGTCGGTGAGCGAGGGACGAACACGTCGAAGTCCTTGCGAACGGGCGAGGATGAGCGGATGTCAGTGTGCTCAACCACGGAACACAGCGCTACGGACGACACCCGACGGCCCTCCGATGTGGACGTGGTCGTCGACGACGATGACGGGAAGGGGCGGAAGGCACCCAGGGCCTCATTTGGCCGACGCAGGAGCTGCGGCATGTCCACGGGGTTAAACTGGGGGCCGCGCGCCTGCTGGGGTGGGCCCGACGGTGCGCTGGTCTGCAGCGGTATGGGCTGGCACGGCGTTGTCTCGGCCATGCAGCACGGCGTGAACTCGACGAGCGGCGGTAGGATGACGAACGGCGAGTAAGGCCTTTCCGACGCGATGGTCAGCGCATCCTTCATGGAGATCCGGTCAAGGGGGTGCTGCTCCTGTTCGCGCCTCCGCTTCTCCTCTTCCTCCTGGCGCCGCTCCTGCTCTTCTTGCCGCTGTCTCTCCTCCTCCTGCCTCCGCCTCTCCTCTTCCTGGCGCCGCTGTCGCTCGTCGTCCTCGGCGCGCCGCCGCCGGTCCTCCTCGTCACGGCGCCTCCGATCTTCCTCTCCCCTCCGGCGCTCTTCCTCCTCGCGCTGCCTCAACTGCTCTTCCTCTCGCTGCCTCCTCTCCTCCTCTTCTCGCCGCCTCCGGCTCTCCTCCTCACGGCGTCGGTCCTCCTCCTCGCGCCTCCTCCTCTCCTCGTCTCTCTGCCTCTGCCGCTGTTCCTCCTCCTTCCTCCTCTCCTCGTCCTCGCGTCGTCTGCGCTCGTCCTCGCGTCGGCGTCGCTCCTCTTCCTCGCGCCGTTTCCGCTCTTCCTCCCCGCGCCGGCGCTCTTCCTCCTCGTGGCGGCGACGCTCTTCCTCGCGGCGCAAGTGCTGCTCCTGCTCCCGGCGGCGCTGGTCGAGGAACTCGTGGTCGTGGTCGCCGGGGCGCGGCGAGTGGGAGCGAATGGCCGAGACGGCGATGTCCCTGAGGAAGGGCGACACGCAACGCTTGGCGCCGTCCGCCGGGGACACGGCCCGCGGGATGTGGTACGGGTGGAACTCGCCGTCATGCGGGGGCGGCTCCCAGGGGGTGGTCTCGGGAGGCAGGGGCACGGGCTCGGTGCGCATCGTGGCGGGCGGTACGTAGAAGTCCTCATAGGGGCGGAGCGGCGCGGTGGCCAGGGCCGAGGCCATGGTCGATGACGACGACGAGGTGGTGGTGGTTTGCGCACTGTATCCGAAGCTCCTGCCGACTTTGCTGAGGAAGGTCGACTCGTAGCTCTGCGAGGACGACACCCTTTGCTGTCCGAAGTCCTGTTGGCCGGAGGTGTGGACAGGCCCATGCTGCAGGACGGCCTGCTGCACGCTCGGGCGCCCGCTGGCCGGGTGCACGGTGGCTTGCAGACCCTGTCGGCCTGCTGACCGTTCCTCGAGGCCGCCCTGCTGCTCCGCGATGGTCGGCGACACGCACACCACCACAGTGTCCTGGTCTGCTCGGCGCGGGATCAGCCCCAGCTCCTCCGCCTCCTCCTCCTCGCGCTGCCAGTCGAACTGGTACTGCTGCTGCTGCAGCTGCTGCCACTGGGGTGCCTGCTGCTGCTGTTGCTGTTGCTGCTGGAGCCACGGCTGTTGTTGAGGCGCCTGCTGCTTCTGAGGCGCTACTTGTTGTTGTTGTTGTTGTTGTTGTTGTTGTTGTTGTTGTTGTTGTTGTTGTTGTTGTTGTTGTTGTTGTTGTTGCCACTGGGGAAGTTGTTGCGGCTGTTTTTGCGGTTGTTGCTGCTGAGGCAATCTCTGGGGAGAGGGTTGCCGTTGTTGTTGTTTTTGCCACGTTGGTGGTTGCGGTTGTGACTGAACTGATTGTTTTTGTGGCTGTGGTGGGGGCTGTTGTTGCTGCCTCTGCCACTGAGCAGGCTGTTGCTGTGGTGGCCTCTGTTGTTGAGCCTTAGCCGGTGGGGGTTGTGTTTTCTGTTGAGGTTGTTGCCACGTTTGTTTCTGTTGCTGAATCTGTTGGTTTAAGACCTGAGACCGTTGCTGCTCCTGCCTTATCTCCTGTTGTAGAGTGAGGGACTGGATACTTTTCTGCGAGAAGTCGATCTTGGCCTGGAAAGGGCTGAGCTTCCTCTCCTGCTGCTCGTACTGCTTGCGGCCGGGGGGTGTCCACGCGCTCGCCTGCGGGCCGGGCTCCGGCTCGGGCGTCCTCGCCGCGAGGGTGCGCTGGACCTTCTCCTGGAGCTGCTGATGCTGCTGCACCCGCCTCTGCCCCTCCGTGATGACGGGGTTCCGCGTGTTGTACAGGGGCTGCGGCATGGGCGGCGGCGGCGGGGGCGGCGGCCAGCGCGAGGGCGCCTGGCGCGGCGCGGGCGGCGGCGTGTCGTCGCGCGCGGGCACGGGGGAGTGCGCCCGCATGGCGTTCACCGCCATGTCGGCCAGGAAGGGCGACACGCAGCGCGCCGCGGCCGTGATGGGCGACACGGAGCGCTTCGGGCGCGGCGCCGGCGCCTGCAGACTGGGCGGCCGCGGCATGTACGGCTCGTCCGTGGGGGGCAGCGGCGTGGGCGTGGGCGTCGGCCGGGGCGTCAACAGGGCAGGGAGCGGCGCCGGGGAGGACACGGCGCTGCGGACCGCCAGGGGCGCCGCGGGCTCAGACACCCTCCTCGTGATGGGGGACGGACTTGATCGCTTCTCCACGCGACCGGTCGGCCTGCTCGATCGGCTCGGCGTCGCCCTGTGCGGTTTCTCCGGCGTCGCTGATCTACAGGGTGCGGGGTTGTTCTTCTGGACGGGCACCTCACAGAGCCGATCAGGCTGCTCAGCCTGCGGGCAAGGCGTGGACCTGCACGGGGTCGACCTGCAGGGCTGCTGGGTCACCTGCTGTGCCACCTGCTGGCAAGGCGTCGACCTGCAGGTCGGCGCGGGCTGTGAAACCTGTTGGCAAGGCGTCGCCCTGCAGGACTGTGGCGCCTGCTGCACCTGCTGCACCTGCTGACACGGCGTCGCTCTGCAGGACTGCGCCACCTGCGGGCACGGGGTGGACCGGCACGAGGGCTCGCTATTGGGGCAGGACCAGCAAGGCGCGGGCGACTCGACCAGCCTCCTGAAGGGCTGGGGCGTCATCAGGCCTGGCCCGTGGCGGCAGCACGTCGGTGAGCATGTCGACGCGCCGCATGCGGAGGCAGAGCACACAGACCGCTGCTGGCAGCAGCACGTCGTCCTCTGGGTGTTCTGGCAAGACGTCTGCCGACTCCGGCACTGGCCCTGGCTGCACTGGTTCTGCTGTTGGCAGCACTGACGGACTTGTCCGCAGCGCTGTTGGCCACATTGCTGTTGGCCACATTGCTGTTGGCCGCACTGCTGTTGGCCACACTGGTTTGAGCCACACTGATTTGAGCCACACTGATTTGAGCTACACTGGCTTGAACCGCACTGCTGTTGGCCACACTGATTTGAGCCACACTGGCTTGAACCGCACTGCTGCTGGCAGGTGGACTCCCCGGATGAGGGGTGCGAAATGGTGGTCGTGATCTCCTTTTCGATGACTGTCGTCTCCGCCTCGTCAGCGCCGAACACTGTCCTCTCGGCGGCCATCTTGGTCTCCTCGACCCTCTCCTCGGTGACCAGGTCGGCGTCGAACGTGCGCATGTGGATGGGGCTGGCCGTGGCGCGGTACATGATGGGGCCCGTGAGCGGTCCCGCGGCGGGGGCGGGGCTCGGCGCGGCTGGCTGCAGCGAGGGGCCCGGGTCCACAGGCCGCAGCGCGGACGAGGTCTCGACCCTGCGGCTGAGCGAGGCCTCCGCTTCTTGGGCGGCGTATAGTGACGCCGAAGACTGCCGCTGCTCCGTCGTGGTCTCGTTGCACTGGACATTGCACTGGGCGGCGCAGGACGCGGCCTCCTCGATCTCCATCAGCCTGGCGTGGCCGTACGCCTGCGCCTCCTCGACCTCCTGCTCGCGCTGGGACCGGTGCACCTGCTGGGCCTGCTGCACCTGCTGCGCGCGCTCCACCTGCACCGAGGCGCGCGCCGCGGCCTCCTCCTGTCGCCGCCTGGCCTCCATGGGGTCGCCGCTGACGACGCCGCCGCCGGGGCCGCCGGCCAGCGTGGACGCGGGCACGAAGGGTGAGTAGCCGCGGGTCGGCGCGGTGGTGAGAGCGGACACGAACTGCGACTGCCACTCGGGCTGGGGCGTGGCCGCCCTGCTGGTCGCCCTGCTGGGGCATCTGCTGGTGCGCGACGCTGACCTGGAGCACATCTCCGGCGGGAGGTCCGGCGGGAATGAGACGAGCTGTCCGGGGGTGGGCGGCCGCGGCTCCGGGGACAGCCCGCGGACGGAGTGCGGCCGCCCGGACTCCGTGCCGTCGGGAAGCTCGAGCCGCGGTGGCGGCGGAGGCGGCGGGGGCGGCGGCGCCGGTATGCACGGCGTAGGCGTGGCGCGCGAGGAGCCGTACACGATGTTCTGCAGGGCCGTGACGACGGGCTCGGACATCTTCTGGTCCGGGACGGGGGACGACGGCCGCGACAGCGACTCCACCATCATGTGCGTGGCCAGGGCGGCGGTGAGCGTCTGCAGGCGCGCCGACAGGTCGCACACCTCCCGCGAGCACATCGACATCTTCTTGTTGACCGTCACGGGGCTGGACGGGCTGCCCGCCTCGTCCTGGAAGTGGACGGTCGGTGTGCGGGGCCGGCCCTCGTTGTGCTGGACCGACGCGAAGGCCGACCTTCCGCGGCCGCGCTCAGCCGGCTGTGGCGGGGCGGGGAACAGGACGGGGTCGGAGGGCTTGGGGGGGACGTAGATGGGGCAGGCAGTGGCAACGGGGAGGAGACTGTCGTCGTCGGGCTGCGGAGGCCACACGACGCGGTCGCCCTCCCCTCCCCCGACAGAAGTAGTGTCTGGTGGATGTTACATACGCGGCACCGCAACACACACACACACACACGCACAGGTACGCGCGAACACAGACACACACGCGCGAAAAGGAGACATGCAGGTTAGCAAACAGGACACAGAAAGAGTAAAAGAAAAAAGAAACAGAAACAGAGAAGCATGTTAAAGAGGTATAGCGACGACTACACACTAATACACAGAGAGCCTTCTATAAGCTAACAGCTAAAAGGTGAGCAAGGGGACGCTAAAAAGTTCTCTCGGATCGAAGAGCTTGCTACAGCTACAAAACTCCGCTACAACGTACAAAAAGTTTGAGCAAGGGTTGGCTTGCAAAGGGCACACGGCCTCAGAGCAAGCCGGTCTACGGTTGATATGTAAAACTTGAGCGGTCCTTGTCCCGCAGGAACAGCGATATTTACAGCAAAACTTATGCTTGGATCCTAATTTAAAATGCATTTAATTTCCGTTAATAAAGCACAAACAACTTTTGAGAGCTGCTCTGCTCTACGATCATTTTTAGTGTTTTATAAAATTTTATTTGTACAAAAAGTGTGTCTAGTTGGAGGATATGGAGAATGGTCTGGGCTTTGGGTTGAAGGATCGGATTTCTGTAAAGAAAGAGAAAATAAAATGCATTTTTTATGTCTGAAATGTACATTGAGTACAAGGATGGAAAGGGGGATGAACTTGTACTAGCACCTATACGTTAGATTATTGCAGACTGGTCTGTGAAAAATAATTATGCGACAGATGGCTTACAAAAAACAAAAACCCCTACTTGCAGGCAAAACACCAGCCTCTCCGTAAAAATAGCCCACCTCAAAACCAAAATATGTATATCTGTGACAAATAATGGACTAATATTTTCAAAGTCCAGAGTAATGTTGTTTGCCATAAGAGTTAACAGCAGCTCTCAAAAGTCAAAACGTGCGCCTGTCCTTCTGCGCCACGTAATATTCCTCAATTTATCTAAAAGGAAATCTCCGATCGCTTTTCCTGCGTACAAGGCAGAGACTTTGTCCACGAATCACGTTACGCTACCCTCGTTTTTCCGAAATGTTTTTTGTATTTTTTTAGACAGAACAGAGTTGAAAATACGCTTATACATGGTTACTTAAAAAAGTATTATTATTT
>NW_026267377.1:535625-539934 GCF_000697945.3 Frankliniella occidentalis | reverse complement strand
CGCAGCGAGGGGCTCGCAGGACCAGGGCAGTGTTCGCGAGTGTGTTGGGCGCGGGCCAGGGCTTAATTTACTCGTCTCTCCACGGGATGTTGCGCAAACGCCGAGCCGAGCCGAGCCTACCAGGCCAGGTCCCCCGAACGCCCCGCCACGCCCCGCCACGCCCCGCCACGCCC
This sequence comes from Frankliniella occidentalis, assembly GCF_000697945.3. Taxonomy (NCBI): domain Eukaryota; kingdom Metazoa; phylum Arthropoda; class Insecta; order Thysanoptera; family Thripidae; genus Frankliniella; species Frankliniella occidentalis. The sequence goes on along the minus strand of NW_026267377.1, from coordinate 539,761 downwards.
ATTAAGCGCGCGTTACCCCTTGTGTCGTGCCGTGACGCGACGCGCGGGGGCCTCGTCAAGCGGAGGGAGGGGCGTCGCGTCGGAGGCGCGAGGGAGAGAGCTCCGGAGCGAGAGAGAGGGCGGTGACAGTCGTTCCTTGGAAAATAGTGGGGCTGCGAGGTTCAGACTCGTCGCTGAGCTCTACCGAAATCTGCGTAAGGGAAGATAGGACACGAGACACGAAGAACAAGAGAGGGCGCACATCCACTACTACGGCATGCTCCACCAACACCAACATGTAGAAAGTTCCAAAACCACTCGACAGATGTAAAGACAGAGAAAATTTGAGAGACGAATTCGTGCGTACTCCGAGAGAGAAAGAGTGGCACAGCGCCCACACAGAGTAGCTGAGAGGCTAAGCGCCGCTAGATGTCGAGTTCAAGGAGTACGTGGTGTAGTGCGTTCCCTCCCCCAATAAGACCATGCTTGTCTACGTGCGTCTGTGCGTTAAGAGGGAGGAGAAGAGGTCATCGTGCACGTGCAAGAGAAAGTGGTGGGTCAGGGGCGTGCACGTGAAGGGCTCCTCACTCACACGATGAAGCGCTCGCATTCGGAGCACTTGGGCGTCTCGGGGGCGACGGGCAGGCCGCTCACGTCGGGGCTGGACGGCGCGAAGCTGCTGCTGGGGACCGGGGAGGGGGCGGAGGGGGCGGCGCCAGGGGCGGGCGAGCCGGGGGCGAGGTGTGACGGTGTGAGGGGCCGGGGGGCGGCGCCGGGGGCGGGGGAGCAGGCGCGGCCCCCCACCGCGTGGCTGTGCGTCGCGAAGTACGTCGTGGAGGCGGGCCGCTCTGTGGACAAGACCCCTCCGGTTCACCAGCACGCCGACGACACTACTCATGGCGCCCTGCTCAATGTGTTCCCCGGGGTGTAGCCCGGCGCGCGCTAGCCTCTCAGTCATGCACGCGGCCACATGGTGGTCACCGTAACCACCAGTCCCTCCCAGCCGGGAGGGTCGCCCTCGCGCTCCAGGCGCTGCAAGCGGGGCTACCAGCTGCGGGCGTTGTCGTCACTCCGTTCGGGTGTCGTTTATCCCACGGACTTTTACTTATTTTCGCGAATAGGATAAGAAAAAACACTAGTATTCGTGATTATTTAACATTCTGAAAGTGAGAACAAGCGGAGCACCTCGAGCAGCTCGTACTTACGGGAGGACCTTGTTTGAAACAGTGAACACCCGAGCTGGAACCGAACCGAAAGCATGAGAGATCTGGCGGCACACGCTCGGGACGGGGCACACATTGTGCTCGGCGCACCCATGAGGCAGCGAGAGGGGGAAGGACGGCGAAACGTTTTGAGGAGAGAACAAAGGTCGAAAAATAGTCTTGTCATTTCCCCTCTCGTGACATATGGGAGAGGGCTGGGAAAGGGTTAACACCGAGCAGGGCAGATGATGGTGATGGTGATGATGATGATGACATGAAGCGGAACTGTACAGCGGCCATGGTGGTGAACGCCTCCCCGCTAGCTACGAAAGGGTGACAGGTGCTTGGTTAGCCTGCACAACATCAACAGCAAAAATAAAACACCAATGAAAAGAATACTCCACTGGCATTAAAGTGACACGACAGCAGCGCAGAACAAACAATAATACAGCTCTGGAATATAATTTTCGCCGGTGCGTCAGTAAAATGCAGTAGTGAGCGATGCGATGCGGTGACCCGGGGCTTGCTAGGGCTGGCGGGCGGTGCGCTGCGGTGCGTGGCGGGGAGAGGGTGAGGTGTCCCGCCGCTGCCAGCGACCCCGCGCGCCCGCCGCGGAACAGCACTACACCCATATCATACAGCTGGCGGGTGCGGCGGGGTGCAGCGGGGCGGGGCGGGGCGGCCGCCCGCTCTACTTACACGATGAGGCGCTCACAGTCCGCACAGATATTCTGGCCGGGGGGCAGCACCTTGAAGGGGTCCTGGGCCGGGGCGCTGCCGGGCGCCTTGGGCTCGGGCGCCTGGACGTGGCGCAGGCCGTGCACGCCGAAGGGCGTCGGCACGCCGCCGGGCACGGGCGTGGGCAGGCTGCCGCTGATCACCTGTGGGTCTACGCCACCATACTTTCACGGGGATTGCCCGGGGGGGCTACTCGACCCCCCACTGCGGGTCCTCCTGGCTCCGGCTGGTTGCGCTTCAGCAGGCGAGGTTTTAAAAGCAAGAGCCGGGGGTGGGCAGCCCCTCCCCCCATTCTCTCTCTTTACAGTAACTGGATTTGTGTCTTTGATTTGTAAGAATTTAAGCAATCACATTTCTTGCACACATTTCTGCATTTTTACGAAATTATTTACTTTTGCACACAAAGGTGTACGAAACGAAACATTGATAAAGCTAACATAGCTAAACATAACTTTAGCATAAACGTTTGCAGCAAACAATTACATATAGCTTGTCCCTATTCCTTGCTAAGCTTTCCTGAACTCGAAAGCCTGACAGTAAAGTTTTTTAAGAGAAGCCCTGGAGCACAACCCACCTTATTCCCGTCAGCCGTACTTAAAACCGCGCCTGCTTTTCATTCCATGCACCGTGAAGCATGCGTCTGTCCTGGAGGACTATGGGGCGGGCCATGCCCTGACATGAGGTCGTCCAGAAAGTAAGTCCGTTTTCTCACAGATTCTTTAGGTAAATGACGGCATCTCAGCGCCTGCGAAACTCGAGGTAGGCCACCCGGCAGTACAACCGTGTACTGCAGGTGAGATGTTGCCTACCCACCAGGCGCTACGAGAGCTTGCATAGGATGAGCTTGACAGTTTCGTGACGGCAAATGACGAACGTACTTCCTACACGATCCCTCTGGATTAAGGTGGAGGGGTGACATTATGGGGAAATAAAGTCTGGAGTCAGAATGGTGTCGACACGACAGGCGTGACATCAAAACATGGCCGTCATTTCAAGTACATTACTGTTTGTCAACTCTGAACAAACTGTCCAAAGGTCGTTGTGACACCGTTTCGACTTTTCCACCACTTCTTCGCCGGCCGTTCTTACCTGGCTCCGGGATGCGTGGCTCCTTGTCGGCCTCCTGGACCATCTTGAGCACCTCACTGTTGGCGGAGTTGTACTCCTTCTCGTTCTTCTTGAAGTTGACCCTGGTGGGGGGCGCAAAGAGAACGAGGGCCGTTACGCATCGTCGTTTAAGTGCCACATGGATTAACTGTTGTGAGGAGGGATGCTCTGCGGCGGCGTGTGCGGCGGGGACCTGTTGATGTATGATCTCATTGGCGAGCTGCCATTCATCGACATGCCGGCCGCTGGTAGCGTCATCCGGTGGTGGCGTGGCGGCGCGCGGCGGCTGTCACTGCAGCCTGGCGGAGCTGGCGGAGCTGGCGGAGCTGGCGGAGCCACCACCGGCACGCCTCCCCGCCCGCCCTCTGAGTCACTCGCACGACAATCGAGGAGCAGGCGGGTGCAGGCGGGTGCAGGCGGTGCGCGAGTGCAGCGCAGAGTGGCGGTGTGGCCCGCGCCGATTGGCCGGCTGCCATACGCCAGCAATGAGGACAGGTCGTCGAGTCACTCCGCGCGCCGCGCAGCAGCGCCACCCCCAACGACGCCGCCGACGACGTGTCGCCGACCGACGTCCTCTTATCCCTTACCCGATTGCGCCCCCGGTGAGCACCTCGGCCTGGGCGGACAGCGTCTCGGCGATGGCCTGCTCGCTGTAGATGCCGATCGGGCTGTTGAACTGCTTGTTGACGATCTGCTTGTCCGGCCCGCCGTTCATCTGCGCAGCACCAACAACGTTATCAGCCCGGCGACCGGCGCCCCTGTGGCAGGACAGCGTGGATGAGAATCAGGGGGACGGTACTCACGTGCGGGATGGTGCCGAACGGCTTGGCCGAGGTGTTGTGGCCGGTGCCGATGGGCTGCGGCGCGGGGCCCTTGTAGGCGAGGGAGGTCTTGGTGACGGGGCCGCCAGCGTTGGGCTTGACCGGGCTGGGCCCGACCGGGGCGACGGCCGGCTTCCACGTGCTCATGCCGATGCCGCCCCTGGAGCCGGTTGGAAACATGACGATGACAAATTTGCGCGAAAGCGAGAAGGGCTTCCTCGCTGCGGCGGCCCGGACGGTGGGGGAGAGAGTGAGGATCGCGCTAGCGGCCGGCGCGGAGGGCGGGGGG
>NW_026267377.1:535027-535575 GCF_000697945.3 Frankliniella occidentalis | reverse complement strand
GGGGGGCGCGCGGGGGCGGCTTCACGGATTCCGCACGCAGTATTTAAAGAGGGCCCACTGGACTGCAGCCGCGTTCTTCGCCTCGCGCAACCTCGGAAGCCGCGCCGCGCTGCGACGGCATTGGCGTGGGCGGTGGCGGCTCGGCGCGTGGCGTGGCGAGGGATGGGGGTGTTCACGTCGCAGATAACAGCGAGCGGCCAGCCCCCGGGCGCAGGTGTCTGTTCTCGTTGGTGCCACCGTGACTTGACTTCCTCCCCCCCCCCCCCTCCGCTCCTTTCCTCCCATCCGCCCCGGGCTCCCCGGCCCGTATGCCGCCATGCAACATTGAATGTGTTTGGTTTAACCGCGGCCCGGCCATGCCAGTGGCGTGTATCTCGCGGTTCCGACGAGTACCGCCGGGCCGTGCGCGTACCGCATGCCGCGAAGCGATGCCTCGTATTTATAGCCTCGCGCCGGGCGCCACCCCCGGCCGCGCCGCGCCTTGGGCCCGCCTGGGCCGCGCGGGCCGCGCCCCCACCGGCGGGGATGGGCCGGCTGGGCAGTCCCCC
>NW_026267377.1:533021-534967 GCF_000697945.3 Frankliniella occidentalis | reverse complement strand
GACAGACAGACAGACAGACAGACAGACAGACAGACAGACAGACAGACAGACAGACAGACAGACAGACAGACAGACAGACAGACAGACAGACAGGGTGTGCTTGTGAGGGAGAGAGAGACACAGAAAGAACGGGAGAAAGGAAGACAAAGACAGAGAGAGGAACAGAGAGCGCCCGTGCGTCTAGTATTGCGTTGGCTAGTTTGTCAGTGAGAAGGAGGCTGCTGGAGCGAGACGTCGAGGCGCCTCATCCACCTCATGAGAGGGACAGGACAGACAGATCTGCGACCCACCGCGATCGCCTCCCTCGCCATCTCTGCTCTCTGCCGCAGTTGGCCCAGCCTCCCCGGCGGCTGCACTTGCCTCTGGATGGCGAGCTCGTAGTTGTTGCCCGCGCGCACGATGCAGTCCTGGGCGTCCTTGTGCCGCAGGGCGGTGGCGTCGATGTTGTTGATGCGCAGCACCGCGTCGCCGGCCTGCAGTCCGGCCTTCTCCGCGGGGGAGCCGCCGTTAACCTTGAGAGGGACGAGAAATAACAGACGAGAATATAATTATCACGGCCCTGTGAGTGCGTGGGAACTCCTCGTCGCGGCGCCGCGAGCCGACACTAGGGCTGCGCCGGGGCCGGGTGCGACCTCCCCCGCCACCACGGGTGGCAAAGGCATCGACTCGCTGTGCGTCGTCTCAAGCTCACGCTGTCGCGCTGCTCGTCCAAGGTGTGATCGCCCTCCCGAATCTCGAGTACATGTGTGATGTGTGAGTTGTTGCACTTGTGCACTCGACGGGGTGGCTGCCCCCACGGACGCGGAGCCCGCCTCCCGCCCCCCAACCACTCTCCCGCACGCCACGCGGCCGCCACCGCTCACCGTGTCGTCTGTTGTTTTGGCCCCCCCAAACAGCATCAGTGATTGTTTACGCTGCGCCAACTCATAACAAGCTGCGGCAAATTCGTGAGGGGCACAATGCATCTTACTGCAGGTGCAGCGCGGCCACGGCGCGGCGTGGCGTGGCGTGGCGTGGCGTGGCGTGGCGTGGCGCGGCTGCCGCCTGGTAATCGCGCGCGCACCGGCCGCGCTAATCCGACACCCGCGAGCAGCACCACGCTACGCCACGCCACGCATCGCGACACCCCGGCCGGGCCGCGGGTCCCCGCGCGTGGCCTGGAGGGAGGAGGCTAACGTGTGATTCTGTTGTGGAAGCTAACCACACCAAAAATCCGAGCGTTTTTAAAAAGTGTAGTAAAAGTTGATTTTTCTTTCGTGTAACGCATCTTTTCAACTAAATATTGCGTAAACATACAATTTCTCTACTTAGCGACGTTGCGGCTTGCTAAACTTCCGCTCTGCCTCGAAAACGCAAATTTTTCTTAGCCGATACGCGGTTTTATAAAACAGGCATACATAGACTCTGTTCGGGAGATGAAGGAGGAGTGATGCGGGGTCGGAAACTCGTCTCGTGTCAGTGTCTCGTGTCGTGGAGTTTGTCTTCAAAGTTGTACACTTGCAGGAGACACGCACATTTGATCCCCGAACAATTTTTTCCCACCCCAGAACTGGACCGGGTGGGATCGACTCATCTCCGCGTACTGCATCTACGACCCCCTCCCCTTTCCCCCCCTCCACACGCCCCTCCTGGCATCCGGAAGCCGACACGCTCGCTGGGAGTCCTTCAGGCGCGAGGCGGGGCTGCGGCTCAGCCGTGGCCGGGCCCGGGGCGGCGTCGTCGGCGAGGAGTGTCCCCAAGGCCCACAGCGACCCTGCCGTGCCGCCGGCCATCATAGAGGCCGCCGCCGACGACGAAGACGGGCGATGAGGTTATGAGAAACGCGGCGGCCGCCCTGGTGACAGGGCTCGGCGCGGTGCTATGTTTAGCGTGGGCCAGTCGGCACCGGTCGGCACGCGGCAACGCGGCAGGCTCCGCCACTGAGCATAGTGCCCCGCCCTGCCCCG
>NW_026267377.1:515761-530036 GCF_000697945.3 Frankliniella occidentalis | reverse complement strand
CCCCCGCACTGCAACTGCAAGGCGCATTCCACAACCACCCCTCCCCGCCTTCCGCTTGGCACCCCCGCGAAGATCCCCTGACACATGCGCGCCCGCGGTCGGAACCACCCCCGTCGGCGGCCCGTCCCGCGGGGCGGCGGGGGATGACCTCGACTCGACACGGTCAGGGCAGAGCCCGCCCTTATCGAATAGCGCGGAACAGCGGTGGTCGTCAAAGAGCCATTCTGCAATCTCGCGCGAGCACTGCGCGCCCCGGCCGTGTCGCGCCCCGACCCTCCAGAAGTAGTGTTTGGGCGCGCCACCGTCAGGGCCTCCTCTTGTACCCAACCATAAAAATGTGTACAGCGTGAGACGTATCATAGGCTGAACCACTAGTAAGGAGGTCGACATGGCGCGTTTGTCGCGTCTGCCTACTTAACGTGCAGCCAAATGTTTGCGGAGTAAAACACCTTCTCCCTGTTTAGAGAAAAGTATTCTGTACCCTTCGACCCTCTTGGTTGAGCAGCGCGACTACAAAAATCTTTAGAACACGACTCGAACAATAATGTCTGTCCACTGAAACAGTCCGTGTCGGGTCGAATCGAACTCATAGATGCTTCACACATTATTCTGGGTCGTGCGTGCCACTCTGCCACTCACTCTCTTACCTTTTGAATGATTAGTGGTGTGCCAAAATCCTTTCCTCCTTGCAGGCGAAATCCCCATGGCGAGTTGTCGTACCGCGAGAGCTTCACGCTGATGAGTTGAGCCATTTTCACTCAAAAGCACTCCAACACACAATTTTCACTTTCGAAAAGAAGTTTGCCGATTTTTAAAAAAACACTTCGGGAATTTAGGCACTTGCGTCTGCACCCCTCCTCGTTTTATAAGTTCAAATAATTTTCGAAGTTACTTTGCCAAAGACCGAAACACAACTCCCGCCGTTTTTAGACTCTTCATGGCTTTCTGCTATTTTGAACCTCGGCCGACTGTGCGCCTGCGCGGCGGACGTCATCGGGGAGGGAATCGGAATCGAGTAACAGGCTTTCTATCTCTTTTGCACCAGCGCGCCCGTGCTCTGACCATCTCTCTTCCACAACTACGACAACCTCCCGCACCGCCCTCCGCCCCTCTCACCATGGCATGGCGGGAGGCGCTACTCGCGCTCTCTGGTGGCCGAGCGAGGAGGCGGAACGGTCTCACACCAGGGCTGACCACTGCTCGTCGCACAACAATAAACTTCCCTTGGCAAAGCCGGAAAGTACACAAAGTATTTCGAGGAGAGACGATCGGCAAAACGAACACAAACGACAGAGATAAATCCATAATCAGTTCATAGTATTTGTGTAGTAATTTAAATGCATTATTGTGAGCCGGGAATGCTATTTAAAGACCCGATTTTGTCTCCGCTAGTCGCATGTAGTGGCACAACAATAGTCTGCAGAAACATTCGAATATTTAAAGTGAATTATTTTTACCTTAACCTTGATTGAGTCCGTGACAGTCCTATGCGTTGAAAAAATGAAGGTTGCCAGGATTCAGAATTCTCTTAAGGATCTTAACAAAGACATCGGGAATTGTGAAAGGCAACTGTCCCGAGTGATAAAGGTGAATGACAGTAACGTAGAAACTGGACGGTCCCAGAACGCTGCTGCTACTGCTGCTGCTAGAAACGTCAAATCAGCCTACCGGCAGCCAAATACTTCGCATATAAGTAGAAGTTTAACAAAACATTCAAGTGAAAATCAGAAACTAAGGAGATCACATTCCTCCAGCAAAGGTTTAAGTGTGAACGAAAGAAACATAATATGTAAAGAAGTAATAAACAAAAATGCCACTGTTGAGGTTGTGGTAAGAACAACATCACCAAAGAAAAGATCAAGAAGTGCTCAAGCCAGGCGAACAAACCATGAAATTCCGACTAGAGACAGTGCCAGTAGAAACAAAAGCTCCAACAACAAAGACTGCTCCTCTCAAAATACTCAGAAGAATGCTTCTTGGGGCCATATTTTTCAGCATCAGAGTTCCTCCGCTGGCCATCGGCATAGGTACATTCAATAATAACTTGTTGTCTATCTACTTCCGTTTAGCATTTTTTAATAAGTACCTTGTGCTTCTAGGAACAAAGTGGCCCACGGCAAAGCAGGTCTGACTTTACACTATACCAGCAGTGAAGAAGACCAATCTAGTGAAGAATCGGCTAATTGGGCATCCAGCGTCCCCCATGGGAAAGGAAGATCAACTCACAAATCTCCTTACCGATTCGGAAGTAGTGTAAAGAATGGAGATATGAGCGAAAACTACTTGTCTTCATTCAATCCGTTACGCACTTTGAACTTTCTTGTCAAAGAGTTGCGTGGCAAAGTTCATAAAAACTGTAAGGTTCCCCTCTTTGTTTCCTTTTTTTTTTTTTTTGTGGGTGTGGAGTGGGGAGGTTGATGAAGAAGTTACCATATGATATGTTCTTAGTTCATGATGTTCTCAGTGTAAAACTTGAAATAATTTTGGTTTTGAACAGGTGATGAAAATATGCAAAGAATAGTGGAAGACATGGAAAAAACCTTATGCACTATGTCTTTTGACGTGTGTCAAACATCACCAACAGCTCCATCAGCTAAAGTAGCTCCTCCAAGGTCTAAAACTATTTCTGCTGATCCAGGCGAAGTCAAGCAGATCCCCTCCAAAGAAAGAAACAAGCCTAACCATCAGGAGCGAGGTCACTTAATCAATGAAGCCTCTCCAAACCTTGTTGATAGGCTGTTGACTACAGTTTCGCGTATTACAAAAATTACTGGTTTTCATGAGGTAACAATTTATCTCAGTATAAAAATTTGTAATTGTCACCAAGTATTTTGTTTTGTTTTCTACTTTTTTCTCATCTTGTTGCAGAATCAAAGTTTAAATCCTTTAGTTCACCAAGACAAACAGTCAGCTTCGTTCAAACAATCCCCCTCAATTAATTATGCTGCTGAAAGTGTTCAGACTCAGCTGGAACAAGGATGCAAACAACTAGAGGACACATGCCGGCAGATGGAAGAAACATGTAAAAATCTTGGGTTGCAAAAAAATCAGTTGTTAGAGTAAGTCTGAAATGTTTCATTTGTATTTTCATTACTACATATTTTGTCAATGTCTTTCTTTTTTTTTATTGTTGTTTTGTGTGTGTTTCTAAAGGGATTTGAAGATAAAGACACAACAATTAGAAACTGCTGTGGGAAAAAATCAACAGTTAACCATGTATGCTGCTGATCTGAGACAAGAAATGGTTAGAGTCCAACAAGCAGCTGAACTGACACTTCAGGAGCATAAAGATTTAAAACAAAAATTACTGAACCAGCAGCGTGAAATACAGGATTCTAATAATAATTTAAAAAGGCAATTAGAGGAAACTCTGCAAGAAAACCAACGTTTGAAAACAGAACTTCAGTTATGCCAGCTTTACAAGGACAAAATGAATATTTTTATGTCAAACAAGGATTTGGAAGTTGCTAAGCTTAAAAAAGAAATAGTGTAAGTTTACAACCGTAGATTTAACACAAAGTCTGCATCTATAAACACTAGTAATAACCTTTTGCACTAATTTATGTTAACTTTGAATTATTTTTTGTTATCAGGGATATAAACACACTTGTAGCAGAGCAGTTATCCAACATTCGCTCTCTCTCCCAAAGAAAGGGCTCTCCAAATAATTTTGGTGATATAATAGAGGCTTTCAGTCAATTGCATGATACAATTGATAGTGCTAATAGCACTTTTGAACCTGCACTCCTAAGAAGGGAAGAGTTCAGAAACCATTTAGGTGATGGAGAAGGTAGCAGGAGCCGCCCTATCTGTTCATCACCAACATCTAGTGTTAATTCGTCCCTTTATAGCTCATGGCACTTGATGAGTGACATCATGGCTGACAATGAGTCAGGAAAACGAGATGGGCAAAAGGGATTGTTGACTTTGCCAAAGGATGGAGCTGTAAAAAATTCAAAGGATACTATCAAAAGTTCACCCACCCCTGTTGAGCCACCTGTTCAAGAAAAATCTGAAAAAGATGAATCTGACGGCAAAATTTCAGTGGAGAAAAGTGCTAGTGTAAGTAATCTAGGAATAGCCAATAAGAACTATACTAGGTTGGAAATAATAAGTCATCTTTATTGTGCTGTGTTTTAGGAACTAAAAGCGGGGCTCCATGATATGTTTCATCAGCTAAAGAAGCAGACATCCGAAGCTGTGAATATTGCCCTTCCTAGCCCACCAAGAATCTTCAACCAGGGCCAAGAAACATTGGGTGTATCCCAGTGGACAGAACTTTCAGCCTCGGAATCCACAGTACTTTTCCATTCCAGTGAAGAATCAGATTAAATGTGATGCACTCGCTAGTTAACAACACTTTTGATAAAAGTTTTCATATTTTAATACACTTTTCACATTTCTGCTGTGTTCTTTTATCATTCGTATTTTTGATGTGTCAACTTGTCTTTCAAATTTTATATGTTTTTTTAAATTTTTTTACTGTGTGTCTCTTTGGTACAATTATAATTTTTATTTTTCCTAATGTATGCTCTATTTTGTAATACCTGTATCATGTGAAAATTTTATGTGAATGACGAGATGGCGATGAATTAGAACTGTATGAAGTGAACTAACCCGTTGGGTTCACCCAGAAAAAAATTTGCAAGTGGGCCTGTAAATATAACTAAAAATCATCTAGTGGAAAAGCCCAAGACTAGCCTCATAGGAAAGTCAAAGGTGTCTTAGTACAAATGTATGTATGTTCTTGGATTTCCCTGAAGTTCCAAATTAAAGTGCCATATTGGTATAAATAACTTAATTCTTGGCAAATTAGTCTACAAATGTCTCCTAACATAACTGTACCATAGTCCCTGCATATCTACCCAAAGCATTGGTCAAATCAATTACAACAAATTTCATTCCATGTCAGTTGTATTTACATTTCCTTACACATACAATACTTTCATTCTCTACATAGAGAACATTTAAGCAATTCAATGTTTCTCATGGGAACTAACATAAGTACTTCTTTCAAGTATAGAACCTCTACAGTATACTATATTTTTCTTTAAACCTGACTAAACTTTTTGTTACTATTAGTTGACCTAAAATCCTAAGTTACTATGTTATGTACAGAAAGTTAATGACCTCCAGAATTTTGTTTCTACCTTCTGACGCCATTGGAGCTACATAACAAAGGTAAACAGACACAACCTTGTAAAGGGGTTTGACACATTAGAATGACTTTTTTTCTCTTTGATAATGCTTCTCTCTCAAAAGTATCTCTCTGTAATTAGACAAGTTTTTTCAAAAGCTGATAAATATCTGGCTGATAAAAACTCCACAGAAAATTTGATAACTTTACAGAAGTTCATTTGAAAACTTAATTGCCAAAGGAAGAAAGTACAAAGTCACACAAGTGTCAACCCTCATCTGTATCTACCCTTTCCTTTCACAAAATCCAGCAATACTCAGTGCAGAGGTCAGGACAGGTTCAATGCCCATTCTGTCCCAAAATACACCCATTAGCTCCTCACAATTAGTTTACAAATCAGAAAAAAAAAACCTCCAATAAGCCAGAATGGCAGTGAAGTACATATCACAATGAGATCTTTTCTTTTCAGGCTCAAGCATCAAAAGAAATCCTATCCTTGGGATTCCACTACACATCAATTAAATGATACATAATCACCTGCTTATTATTTCTTTAAAAAACCAGAGGGTTCTGGTTTGCTTTTTCATTTTCACTCAGTGCATGATATGTCTTAACATACATATTCAAAACCATGAATGTACAGGTTCCTCCATTGGAATAGGTAAAAAGATTTCTTCCACCCTGACTGAATGCCACACAAAACAGCTTGAGCAAATTAAATCAAAGTCTGTGGACACTAACAGAGTGGATAGGTTTCTGGAGGGACTCAACTACATCTTCATAAAATGTTTACATAATCAACAAATAATTCTTGTCTAAAATTAGCTAAGAATCACAAATAAAATCTTGATTGAAGGCACTTTGAAACAGTCATAAAACTTCTTGGATACTGACTAACTTCAACATCATAACATCATCCATAAATATTTGAGTTTTTTTTGTTGTTTTTTTTCCATTTTCATGATGTTACTGTCACAGCCTAAGGGAGACATCTAAATTACTTATGAATATAAAATTTACAGGAATCAATAAAAAAATACATGATTCAAACCGAGAATAGGTCTAGATGTCAAGTAAGTTTCATCATGTCTAATTTTAGAATCATATCACACATCTTTCTCAGCACCTTCACGAAACTGATTTAAGTTTCCTAGAAAAAGCAAACACCCAGTCATACTCTAGTGAAACTGGTGAATTTCACCAGTTTCATGTGACTAGCTACTTCTCTGTTCTGCAGCTATTAAGTATTTGGCAATAATCATTTTGAGCAATTGTATTTCCACACAAAGCTCATCAAATGTAACACAGAATATGACCTGCATCAAAATGGGAATAATTGGAGAAAATGGGTTTAGGGGGTTTTAAAAGTACTTTTCAGAAGAAATCAGACCACATGATAAGTCATACATATGAATTGGAATGAGTTTTCAAAATTAGCAGTAGTCATTAATCTGTGATAACAGTACTGTCATGAGCAATGTGTGTTTGCCTCCCAGTCTTTCCAATAAAAACTTAGGGCACCAGACCAGGGGACCACTTACTGCCAATAACTTGTTAAGCCTCCAGAAAATATGGGGAATGAATCGATAATCACAGGCTTTTAAGAATGTTCGTAGAGGACTTACTTCGGTGGACCACCCTGTCTAAAAGGACAACACTGCACAACAGTAAGTACATCATCGCATGCCTTTTAAAAAAGGCAATCAAAAATGTACATAATAACAACATTTTCTTAAAGTAACTTATGCTAGAATAAATAATCCATGTAACATGGGAATATTGAAATGACCATAAATTAGAAACAAAAACAGCAGACAATACTCATATCTTCATGCTTTGTCACAAGTTTAAGATGGCTTGAACTTCAAGCAACTCACACCAGTCGCACAATGATGTGATGCACATCACGTGAAATTCTATACAGTCCATTACCTATAAGGTCTCAAAGATACTAGTCCGAAAATAAATAACTTCACAGCAAGAATGCTTGTAAGTCACTATAACAGTCATTCTTTCATGCTCACAGGTGTACGAGATGGAATAAAAAGTAGGGCAGTATTTACTTGCTACAAATCACTCACCCTGAACACATGAACAATGGTATCTCCTTAACCCACTACTTAACATTTGTTTATGAGTCATTCTAATTAATAAATATTGCACATATATTTTTAGGCACTTATATAAAGTGCTTTGTTCACATGCATATAGAATGCCTTTTGGCAAAGTTTCGACTAGCTACTACTTTTCTAACAGTTCTATAAACAGCATTCATATGTATGAACATTAAAATTCCAAGCAGAAGTACAAAAGTTTGTAGCACTCAAATGTTCTGTTGCCTGATCACTAATTTTCATGGCACAATGTAAGGTAATGTTAAATCTAAAGGGGTACTTATTAGTAATATAATCTTAAAACTAAAACGCCACCATCAATATAAAAAAAATATAGAAAAAAAAACCTTTGTTTGCTTCAAGCTATGTAAATTGGAAATAGATGAAAAGACTAGCTTCCAGGTGGAGCTTGATTCTAATTTGTACAAAGGTGGAATCGAGCTAGTCCACGGTTCTTAATGACACTTCATGAACATGAGCAGGTACTGAGAACATAGAGCCACAAACTAATGCGCCCTTTTTTCCAAGGAAAGCTCATACATCTGAAGTACATACAGAGTCCACAGACTCACAAAGCTAGAGTCTTCATTTTTTGGCACATACTATCACCATCACTTCCCCCTGTTGTTATAGATGCACCAGTGTCTTGAGGTAATGGAGTGTTGGGTGGGGATAGTGGCAAAGCATGGCGGATAGTAGAAGCATCTCCAGCACCACCTTGATCTCCTGAAACTTTTTCCTGCTTCTGCAAAACACTGCCGTGATTGACACTCGGAGGTGGACTGGTTCCAGCTGACAAGGCAGTTTTTGTTCCATTAACCGATTCTCCAGTATTCTTTGGTGAACTTGTAGATTTGGACACAGAGTTTTGCCCATTGGTTGGGACGCTACCCAATATTTGGCTCGGTGTGTAATTTGAATTATTGTGATGGGGATTACCCCTTGCACTACCCTAAAAAAATAAAGTCAATTTTGAAATTAATACACAAACAGATCACAAGAGAACATATGTGAGTACTTGCACGCATTCTTACCATATACGTTCTTGGACCAGTGTTACGCATAGCAGTGCCTCCTCCTCGGCGTGGATTGAAGCTTTGGTGATGGTGCTGTTGGTGAAGTGGTGGCTGGCGAATGCTGCTGTAGGCTGGAGTTACCTGGTTGGAAGGGGACAGAGAAGTGGAGCGATGAAGACAGGAGTTGGGAGTGGAAGGGAGGTGGGGAGATGATGCAGAACGCTGCCCAGCAAGAGTGCCCCCTAGAGCGCCCCGTCCTCGCCCTGAGCCCTGGGGCGGAGATGGTGCAGGGCGGCCTGGACGACGTGCACGGGGACGTGGGCCCCCAGGTGGAAAAGACTTCTTGGATGGAGTACGCGTGATCTCCATTTCTTCAACACTGCCCTCTTGGTGTAGTTTACGAAGGGAAACCACAGGGGTGTAAGAAGCTTGCCGTTGCTCAGAAGGGTTCCAATCCTGACATCAACACAATTTGTTACTGTAGTTTTATGATGTGCCTACATTTTTGTCTACTGAAGTAAGCATTTGTGAATATAAAACCATGCAGTGACAACTACCTAGGCAACAACTACACAGTGGCAAGTACACACATAAACGACCCAAGTTTATGCAAAATAAAAATAAAGATAGACATGATACAATATAACAGTTAAAAACCCATAATAATCTGACTTGAAATGTGGCACAAAGCCAAGAATTGATGTGATATAGTTACATCCTCATGCATTATTCTATTTTTAAACATTAAAGACTAACAGATATACACATCTAAAGATATAGGGAATGCAAGTTGTAATTGATGTTTGCAAACACTGGACCCATTTGTCAAGATTGAGCCCATCTTGTAGGTGTGTACTCTCCATGCTACATTTAACTACATCCTACACCTGATATTCAAGATGTACCGTACAATAATGCAGGAAATTGCTACCTACTTAAGAAAGCAATTCACAAAATACCACAGAAGTCTGGTGAGACACTATGGAGGCAAAATACTGATTTCCATTTTATAATGGACAAATTTATTGCTTAACTTTGATTGATATCCATGCTAAGATATTTTTTGTTGTGTGTGACAAAACAATTCCTAAACGGTTAAAGTGAGATCTCATCACACAATTCCTTTACAAAAACTGACCATAAAGAAGGAAATTATTGACTTTAAAAGTCCTGGATGCCCTAAACAAATTGAATGACAGTAATAGATCCTTTACGAACCCAATCTTCAGAGATATCCAAATATCTATGTTTATGATCAACCCTTTTTTTGACATCCACTTTTTTTTCCCAACGTGACCTCGACATGAAAACATGCTTGAAAGTGAAAGAACTGTACAGCTCAGTAAATACAATGTACAGGTGGCATTATTCAAATAAAAAGAAGCGTGGGAAACTAGACTGAGGCATTCTTCTTTCATTAACTTCAATAAGAGTTAAAAAACCTCATAGAAAAAAAATGGGCGGAAAGGCAGGATGCCAACTCTGTCTGGCAGATGGTCGAACAGACGGTAATGTTGAGTCATATCCTGCCCAGCTTCTTCCAGGCATTTGCCTCTTTAGCCCCTCATGTCCTCATGTCTACTTATATTTAAAAATGTTGGAAGATGTTGTTTCTTTGATAAAAGGGAACTAAAACCTTTATCCATAAAATCTAAAACTTTGGGAATACAGCATGCTAGAAAACCATGCTGTGCCCTGTCCTAGTTAACGAGTATACTAGCCGATATGCACGGGTACAGGCAGGTTGCCTATTCGCATGGAGTCATAAGGTGCTATGGCTACAGACAATAGGCAAACCCACCCGTGCTCGAGCAAGCGGGCAAATCAATATACGCGTTTGCTATGGGAAGGGGCACAACGACCACCCTGTATTAAGCTCAGCACTACCTTACTTCCTGGGTTAAGTCTGATCAGACCTATGAGAACATTCACGTTATGGAAGGGTGACATGTATAGTTACTAAGAATAACATTAACACAGCTCCGTAACATAGAGAAAATATATATTACCTCTGAATGAGCAGGAGATTGTTCCATGGGATACATTGATTGGTGAGGCAGCTGCAGTGGAGTGGGGTGACTTATGCCATTTGAGTAGAAGAGTTCACCTCCAGGTGGGCCTGAAGCAGATGGTGGGCCATAGCCTGGTGAAGGGCTCTGACTAGAGCCCCCCAGGCCATTCAAGGCATTGTTCAGAGCTCCATTAAGTGCACTTGGTGGAGCATAAATGTACTGGGAGGTTGGTCCAACTGCCTTAAAATAATCAAACTGTAAAGAAAGGAAAAAACAAAGTCCTTCTTTATAAATAAAACCATAGCAAAAAATTGTTAACATAACTGAGTCTACTAGGAAAATCGAATCAAACCTGAACATGGAGATTCAATGTACAATAGCATAGTATTTAAAATATTTTATTAAAAATAAGCTGTTGTTTTGCTCAAGCCTACTTAATTCTGAACACAAAATGACAGTTCTAAGTACAGATACCGAACTACTAAAGATAGCAAACTTTCAAATAAGAGAAGATATACCAAACTACAGTTTTCATCACTCATGCAGTAATGTATTCATAATTTTTGCAAAATACAGAAACACTGACATACTGCGAAATGGTCAGTTAAAAATTATACTTCAGATGTAAATTAAAATGTCTACCTCAGTGTCAAAGTTCAATTGATATAAAAGATGTGATAAAGAACGAGCTGTGATGAAACTAAAAGATATCAAAATAGAACACAGTTTTGACATGATTGAAGATAATGCCAACTTTACATTTGTATCCCACAACTGAATCACAGAAGTGGTACAATGATCAAGCCTAGGCGCTAATATTACTTTACCAAATATTGACCACTTTTGAACACTCCCAATATCACTACAGGGCAAAAAAAAAGAAGAAGAGTAAATGTTGCAAAGAGTGCATGGTAAAAATGGAGAAAATGCTTCATATAAATAAAGCTGCCATTTTTAAGCTATTAAGGAATAAGCTAGAAGAGAGAGCAAAGCAAGAACTAAAACAAACTGAGGATAGCTTGGCAGTGTGAGCGTAAGGAGGCGCCCACCTGACTGCTGAGGATGGAGCAGCGCTGCCTGCCACCACAGCTGCCAACTCAGAACTGAGCAGCCACACCATCCACCAGCATATAAGGCATAAACTGATGTGGGGGCGGCAACAGAAGAGGAGGATACTCTGATGGTGTTTGTGGAGGTGCTTGTTGAAGTGGAATGTGGCCTTCACTACTATTCTGAACACGTACAACTCAAATTTACCCACACTCTTCACCATTAAATTTTAATCAAATCAAACTACCTTGCAACCATACAGTTACTGGGACCATTGCGCAAATGTACAATTGTTTATTATCTTTTATTGAAGATTACTCCTTAAAATCAAGCAATACTTACAGGCATAGGGTACTGATACTGTTGTCCTGCAGCCAGATATTGCATTGGAGGAGTGTATGGAGCATACATAATTTGGGGATATGTTGGGTTTGGAGTTGTTTGGTTAGCACCAAATGGTGCTAAAATTAAAATGCGTGTTAGAAAATTCATTAGGTTCAACCAAATGCATGTCAATTTCTCAAACTTAAGTTTTCTGTATAAATTACTTACCAGAATATAAAGCTGCCTCTCTTGTGGCATACTGAGGTTGAGTTGCCTGGGCAGCAAAGAATGCCATTCCGTTTTGATACGTGTATGTTGTTGTACCATTGTGATATAGCAGAGGAGAAGGAGCAATATCGTAGGATCGAGCAAATGGTTGCTGCAATAAAATGAAACAAGATAATGAAAAAACAGAAATGAATGAACAATAAATGTTAAACACCAGAGAAAGGTATTTCTTTTCCCATTGACAACTCACCTGTTTCATTACAGCAGGAGCAATATTAAGCCTACGTTCTTTTAATACAATAGAGTCCGGCTGATATTATAAAAGATAAAATGTACTTGATTATATAAAAATAAATACAGGACACAATATAAAATTTGAGTCTGTCTCGCACCTGATGTTGTACTTTTTTTGCCTCTTCCTCAGTCTCAAAGGTTACAAACCCATAACCTTTGCATACACCACCTCTATCAGAGATAATTTTTATTTCTTGAATATTACCAAACTGTGAAAACAACTCTTGAAGTTCAGTCTCAGTTGTATTCGATGCTATACCTCCCACAAAAACTCTATTAGGAACGACCACTCCTCCATATCTGGAGGCATTTGCTGGTGAAGTAGCAGAAGGAGCTCCAGTGCCACAAGATACAGGTGATGGTGGAGCAGTAGAAATTTCACTCACACTAGAAGACTGGAAAAATAATGACCCATTACAAAAAGGACTGCACTTTTAAACAATATTACAATGACACTATAAGACCATGAAATAAAAAATAAGATAAACAAAACTTTTAAAGGATTACTTACATGAGGAACTCCGTTGTAGAATGAAGTCATGTTTGCTAAAGCGTTTGGCGGTCCTGAAATGTATGATGCAAGATGCATTCAGTCCACTGCCCGATAAACTGATGGCCAAAACTAGACGAGAGGGAAGAAAAGAGTGGGATATAGCACAGATTGGTAAAACTTGAGCTTTCGTAATTATTAGAAGTGAAGAGGATATCACCTCCTAAGCGCAAAAGATGAATTTAATAATTGGTAACAGTATAAGACTTCAAAAACAGAGAATGGGGAAAATGGGATAATTTTTGAATAGATAACCTAAGGAGCTATTTAACATGCACACCAAAACAATAATTTTACAGAGGTCATAGTCCATGTGGCCAAAAGTTGTTTTATTAAACGTCACAGTAGAAAATGAAAGTGAACTGACCTTAAAATAAATTAAATTTGCCCCAAGTAATCTGCCCAACCCACCTTCTAATGCTGCAAAGCGCTAGGCATGTACTTCACATCGCCAATGTTTCAAAATATGACAGAAACGCATAATGTAAACACAAAGCGTACGAGTGCAACATGTCGTGCAACAAAACCCGTGAAGAATCGAAAAGAAAGGGAATGATGTCCTGCAATACGTGTTAAGTAGCAAGTATTCACAATCAACAGTTCCCGAACTCAGCTACGGTACTGGCACAGAATGTTTCTCAGCTCTGAATAAGAGTAAACAAGGACGGCAACAAATATGAGGGGTTCTAGAGGTAAGGACTGACACGTTACTAGATGTTCCAATTGCTGGAAATACGTTGTCTACGATCGGGCAAAAAGCTCGGTCAGTAGGCTAGTCTCAAGTATCGTAAGGTGGCTGTTGCTGATGGAAAGTCATTCGAGAGGTTACTTCCTAAAACACACCACAAAAGGAGACAAAATAAATGATGCTCTTACCATGGACAAAACCGACAACATGAAAATGTCCAACTTGAAACAAACAAAATTTGACACCCTCCACTTTACAGGTGAAACGGTCCCTTCTGCTACCAGAGCCCTCTGAACATGGCGGTGATGCACTACGCGTAAGGCCGAAGGGGCTCACGGCGGATTGCTCTATAAAAAGACCGAACCGAACCGTCCAGCGAACGGGTAGCGCGGAAGAAAGTAGCGCTTCCGTATGTTCTCTATTTGTGCCCAATTGTTCAAACTGTGTTTTTTGCATCCACAATAAAGTTAAATTTGCCAATTATGGCGGGCAAAGATCAGGAAAACATTTACTGGGCAATTTTAAGCCAAAGATGACCCAGTCACAGGTCCCCTCCCTCCCCTAGCGTAGTGGGGTCAGAGCGATACAGTAGCTGGTGGCTGACCTAGTGTGCAACAATGCCGAATTTTTTTTTTTAGTGTTGTTACGTTATAAATGTTTTTAGTAAATGGATAATGTGGGGAGGTTTACAGTGTCTACCCTCTGCGATATGCCGTAACGAATTTAGTGAGAGAGTAGTGTAAAAGGGGAAACAGAAAGATGCCGTGAAAATCAGAGACGAAAATGCCGAAGTACCGACATGTACATCTGGTTTGGTTTTCGGACACTGATAAGTGGGCGTGGCGCGTGGCGTCAGTGACAC
>NW_026267377.1:507572-514281 GCF_000697945.3 Frankliniella occidentalis | reverse complement strand
CCCCCCCACAGGCGTAGTCTTGTATTGCTGCTTGTTTGGCACTTCCCCTGTGGTTCACACACCTCTCCCGCCGAATCGCCGTTTCGTTCGAAAGGTCTTTTCGAAGTGTCATCTCGTCTCCTTTCCTCCCGCTAAGTATCTGCTGGCTTGGTAACGACCAAAAGATCGTTATGTGAGTTTGCAAACGAGAACTTCGGAAACCAGCGAAAAGCACTCTTTCGTCTGCTGGAAAGGCGTGAGAGGTGGGGGGGGGGGGGGAGGTGCGTGTTATTGCTAGAACGCCACCTAGTGGCTCATCTGCAAAGCGCCACCCCACCTGGAGGCCAGCTCGCGCGCTGGCCGCTCGCCGCATCTTCATTCGGTTGCAGCCGTCTGGGCGAGCTGGACCACACTGTCATCATCAACCATCATGGGTGGACCTGGACCGTCCCGGTGCTGGGTCGGGGTGTGGGCCTGCGTAGCGTGCGTGGCCCTGCTGTGTCCGAGTCTGTCGGCCGAGCCTCATCTGACCCAAGTGAGTCGCCCCTCGCCAGCTCTGCAGCAGCCCGTGGGGACCGTCACGTCAACATCGCCCTCTCTTTGTGCAGCCGGCCGAGCCCGCACACGTGCCGCTGCCCCTGCTCCTGGAGTCCCTGCGCCAAGACGTCCTCCTCGAGGGCGGCGCACCCGGGCGCGCCCCCAGGACGGCCCGGGACGCGGCCGGCGACGACGGCGTCCCCTGGTACTCGCCCTCCACCCGCGCCGGCGACGACACGCTCGCGCAAGAGGGTGAGTGGAGTTGCGTGGGAGACGCCAACATTCTGTCAGATGTGGTCCATCTGAAATCTGACCAAGTAACAGCTCACCGACTGGCTGAATAGCGTGGTGAAGATACGGGCAACTGTATGTTCTTCCGTCAGTACGACTGTAGGCAGGATATCACTCTGACACCGAATCGGTGTCTGGGGCTGTAGAGGAGCGTATATGAGTTGTCTTGTGTGTGTCTAGTACAGAGCTTTGTCCGGTATGGATTTCCCCAAACGGTTTGTCCCTTATTAAAAGTGCCGAGACACTTTGAGGACAACTCCCTTTCATGGAGTAGACGTACCTCCCTACAGGAGCAGGAAAGTCACGACTTGGCCTAGAGCTGTCAAACGTAGAAGTAAAACACACACTATGCGAGCTAGATGGGCTGCCTAACTTTCCGGCGTTGCCGGGGGGCCACGACGGCCAAACTGTTGGTTGAGCTGCCTGCCTCTACGGCGGCGGCGGCGAGCACTTGCTGCTACTGCTACGGTGGGAGGGGTAACGGAGGAGGAGGGGGAGGGGGGGTTGGCCGCACCGCACCGCACCGCAACAAATGAGTGTGTCAACATCAACATCAACACGGCGGTTCAACCGAGTGCTACCTGTTCCGCTTGCTTTGCTTGTCGGATTTTGTGTATGGTTTTCTAATCGACGTCGCTCACCTAATCAGGAGGTCTAGTCACCGTTCTCATTGCGTGTCGAGGGCAACACTGCTCATCCCCCTCTGCTTCTGCTTGTTCCTTGTTCCTTGTTCTGGTCGACCGAACTCCCTCTCTACTTCGTTAACGATTAGATATGCCAAAAACGTCTTTGAATGTATCGCGTAGACCTATTTGGCGACCAGTTGTTAGGTATGTCATACATTTCTGTTTTTCTTTCTAGAACTTAATGTGACATCTGTCTACAAGCGTGATCCGTTCAAATTTGGAGCTGGTGTGGGGAAATGGCATTCTATTTCTGCTGGTAGTACAACATACCTTGTTGGCCTTGGGTCAAAGCACTTTACTTTACTTACTGCGAAATTTGTTGCTCCTGATGTTGGTACTGGTCAGACATTCTCACTGTCAGAGGAAATATATCGTAAGTGTCTTCGGTACAGGTGGTCTTAATTCTTTCATTTGTATCTTACGTTCTTTCATCTCTCAACACCTGCGTTTCCAGGTCTTCCAAGTACTCCACTGGCTGCAACTATCTTTAAACATTGGAATGCAGCCACTAAAACAATGGATGTTATCCTGGTTCTCTCTACTGAAAATGAAGGAAGCTTGATATGGTATCGGATCAATTCTCGTGTGGTATGTAATGCTCTTTCACTTTATTTGAATTTTTCTTTTTTCCTTCCATGATTTCTTAATTTCTTTGTACAGGAACAAATTAGGTCCTGGCCTGTACAGAAAAGAGTTTCTCACTTAAGGGTGTTTCAAATTAAAGAGCAGATGAAACTTTTGATGTTAACATCCTGTGAATCCACTTTGGAGTTGGTGCAGTGTGAAGCTAGTGCTGATGTCTTTGATTTCAATCTAGGAAATTCACTCGAAGCAAGGTACTTTCCTCTATTGATGCTTGCTTGATTTTTATTCTATTATATTCTGCTTCTTAACATATGATCTTTCCAGGCTTTCTTGGTCTATTTCATTAGAAGCACCAGCGGTTTCTGGAGATCTTGGTGTAGTTGGTGATGAAGTATACCTTGTACTCGCTCTCCCTGACGCTGGTGTTGCCAAATTATATCGGTACCATTCACCTCTACCCCAGGATGCTGCAGGGCCTAGCAACCATACTGCTTATGGCTCCTTCGAACTCTGGAAGGACCTACCTAGTCCTCAAATTTCACATGCAATCTTTTTTCATATCAGTTATAAAGTAAGTTAACTCTTGTCAAGTTTTGTTTATTTTTAATATGATCATAAATCTGTAGCTTTTTAAATTTTTTGTTGCAGATGTATCTCGCTGTAGGTGGTGTCAATCCAGCCCTGTTTCGTTTTGTAAGCCCAACAAGAATTGAAGGCTGTCCTAAAGCTCTTAAAAGTGAGTTGTCAGTCAGTGCCTGCACCTCTACCTGCCTACATGGAATCTTCAGTTTTGTTTCATACTTTCAGATCTTGGCTTTGTATCAGCGTGGCTGGTTTTACCCATACAAACCTACAGAGATGAGGTGATTCTTCTTGCAGAAGTAGTCCAAGGTAGTGGCACCCACTACTCCAAAAAAGTGGTGACTTTAACTTGGTCCTCTGCAGGTGTTTTCAATTGGCAGGATTACCCCTGTTTTGTTTCTGGACATTTATCAACTTTTAGAGGTGATCAGACACATTTTATTGGTAATTTGATACTTATGAACTTCTGATAACATTTCTTTATCTTCAATATTTAAGGTGCATCATGTATCATAGCAGAAAGCAGTGAACTGGGTTTAGCTGAAGCTGTAGCTCTTCAATTGGGGGACGCATCAGTTGTTTCTGTTCTAGTACCCCAAGGTTCTCTGCATTCTACATTGTTTGATTTTCAAACACAACTTCAGCCAAATGCAAATCCTTTGTTATCTGAAATTCTGATTTTGAAGGAAGCTCAAGCAAAACTAACGGTAAGGAATTAATTTTCCAAAACCCATTTCATAAGTGCGACATGTGCGGGTTTATAGGTAATGGACATTATTTTGGATTCCCACAACTTTCCAGGAGGAGTTGACAAGGCAAAGACAGGAATGGGAAGCAACAGAGAGGCTTTTAAGCGACACCTTAAATCCAAGTGGTCATAATGTGATAAAGGCAGATTGGGTCATACAGGAAATACAGCCTGAAGAATTTGTGAACGTAGAAACAAGCAGGACCGGTATGATGGAGGTATTTTTTTTTTTTCTCCCTACTGATAATTGTTTAAGCACACTTTTTTTCATTTCAGAGACACTGCAACCTACTGAAGATCTTAGTAAGCTGAAAAGTCTCATGACAGAGTTAGAGGCGTTGACTAAAAGTTTGTCGCTTTCATTGTCTGATGCTGCGGTGCCTGAAAATGGCGAAGTGCATCTGTCCGGGCACCATCAACTTCTTGGTGGTCTGGAGGTTCAAGGACCTGCCTCCTTTGATTCTTTGACTGTTAGCTGGTTGAATGAAGAGAGTGTCCCTACACTCCTGAAAGATACTGTGAGGTATGTGCTTGAGTTTACATAACATTCTTTTTGCAGTTCTTTTTTTACTTATCTTCCTTATGCTTTGTAGAATTGACCAACTAGAGAAAGGAACAATCAGCGGTACAAAAACCTTGTCTGCCTTGGAAGTATCTGATGTTATGTTTGACATCGTCAATGATGTTCAAAGAGATGATTTAATCTTCAATGTACCTGGCAAAACAGTCAGGGTGAACGGTGTTCTAGAAGTGACAGAGATTCTCCAAGTTCAGAATGATATTGATTTGCCTCCCCAGGGAACTGTTGGTGGTGTGGATTTATCTGAGGAGGTATTGATAGCAGGAAGACAGTTTCCAGGTATGTCTTTATGATTGAGTATTTTTTTCTGTATTCTGTTATACCTGAGACATATTGCAGCTAATGCTATTGTTGGTTCCTCCAGGAATTGTTCAGTTTGATGAAGTAACAGTGGAAGGAGACTTGACGGTGAATGTGATAAACACAGTAGATATGAACCCTCACAACTTGAAGTCTATTGTTAATGGGTCACAAATCTTGAAGACTTTTGACATGCTAGATGTTGGAGGCCAGCTAAGTGTTGAAAGGATTAATGGATTTCTTTGGAGTAACATTGTCGAAAGAATTGTTTGGAGGGATCAGCCAGCTGTAGTTACAGGACTTACGGAGATAGATGGGGTAAATTCTGTGAATTTCTCCTTACATTTTCATTTGCACAAACCATTTCAAAAGTAATAACTCAATTTTATTTTAGGTGTTGACTGCAGATAGTATGAAAATTGAACAGCTGAATGGATTGAATTTCCCTGACGACTTTGTTCTGAAGAATGCCAATAAGAGCCAGTTAATAACTGCCTCAAAGAAGTTTAATGATAAATTGATGGTCGGCACAGTTGATTTTGCTAAAACTATTGATGGTGTTCCTGTAAATGCTCTAGTGACTAAAACAACCGATCAGTATCTCAATGGGGAATTAAAACTTGCAGAAGCTGATATCATTGGTGATATAAAGGTTTGTATAGTTCTGCCTTACCCTAAGAGAAATTGAACAATTTTCATGTCTGAGCATATTCCATAGGTTGATGGGGCTGTTAATGGCATAAGGCTGAATAGGCAGAAGAGCCCTCCTCTCGGTCCCAATGTTGTAGTATCATCAAATGTCCAGTTTACAAACTTGACCGTTGATGGCACAATTCAGGTAAATGTTTTGAAATTGTTGCTCTTGCTGGAATACCCTGTGTTAGCCTTAACAAACTCTGTACTGCTCCTAGATTATCAACACTTTGAATGAGCAAATCTTTAAAGACGTTGTTCAAGACATATTAGTTGTCCCACCCACCTCCCATGGTCAAGTATTTTTGGATGGAAAGAAAACTCTTCTTGGTTCATTGAAAGTTGATAATGTCATGGTTTCTTCAGGCTTAGTAAATGGTAGGAAAATAGCAGATATTGCTAGAATTGATTCTCCTCAAACATTCCATGGTAAGGATACAAGTAATGAGTTTTGTTTCTTTGATATCTTTCTAAATTTCTGTTTCTAAAGTGTTTATTCTTCTCTTTGTTTCTGCTAGGAGGTAAGACAATTCAGAAAGCAGTCTTTAACAACCTTCAAGTGACGGGACTCGTGGATGGTGTGGATGTGGTAGAGTTGAATGCTGAAGCCGTACGGTTGACGGGTGTCCAGGTATACAACTTCAATTTTCATTTCAAAGTACAATTTTGGTACTATGCTTTCTTTTTACAACCACTTGTGTTTAACAGGACACCCTAAGCCACCTCACATTCACCGAATCATCTAAGATATTCGCTGCTGAACTGATAATTTCAGAACAGCTTGGTAATACTCCTGTAACAGATACTATCCTACCCACCTCAGAAGATATGTGTGGGCCAAGGTCAACTAATTTGACATGCTACATTAAGGGACCAGTCATTACAGATGTTATGAGAGTTGCTGGCAATGTGATTGGAGATAAGGTTTGTACGCTCTAAATGCTTGCAACTAACATTCTCCTCTTAAATAAACAGTTATTTTTTAATTTTTTGTTAACAGATTTGTGGATGGAACTTGATAGATTTTGAAAACAGGCGCATGAGTCAATCTCGGCCTCAAACTATTTTGGGTGGATATACATTTGGTGATGTCACGGTTACCAAACATATTAATGTCAGTTACATAAATGGTGTGCCAGTTCATACTCTAGCAAGGGAAACAGCTCCTCCTCCTCCTCCTGTGTACGAAGACCTTGCAAAACTTTTGATCGATGGAGGGTTCACCATTGATGGTACGTTGATATGTTCAGTCCTTTACTGGTTGTATGTGTGTTCTACAAAATTTTCAACTTGAATTTGTCTGCAGAACTTGTTATTGAGGGACATATTGAAACACTTGCTGGAGTGAATACATTCAATCTAACCAGAATTGCAGAAAAGGCTATAAAGCTGAATGGCAGTAATACTATTTCTGGCTCTCTTTCTTTTGAGGTAGATTTTATATTAGGTATGCACTAAAGCTTTATTTGAATCCATCTAATAAGTTTGTTGTTTTAGGATATTGTAACAGTAAGCTCTCTGGATGTGACTGGCCCTGTTGATGGTCACAATCTCGCATTTGAAATTGAGGATGCTGTGATTAAGAACCTGGGACCAATTAGCTTCAGCGGTAAGATAATTTAATTTTGGTTTTGATGACTTTAATAATATTCAGTTTATATTTTTACATTTTTGTTTGCTTCTAGGGAGAAAAACATTTGCTGAAGGTTTTATCGTAGATGAAAATAT
>NW_026267377.1:506757-507522 GCF_000697945.3 Frankliniella occidentalis | reverse complement strand
CCTCCCTCCCCACCTCCCCCCTCTCCCGGAGAAACGAATAAATGCTGTTTGGGTTCTTAGTTCGAATTAGGGGCTGAATTAGAGGCTGACGCAATCAGGAACCTTTTTGTTCTATCAGCTGTTTCCTTTTCCTCTGTTAGCATCTGAACGATACCATATACTGCATATACCTTCCGACCCGAAACCGACAAGGCAAAAGACTACACGACTGTAAATCTGGGACGACCCAGGTTTCTGTATGCGACTCAGCGCACAGTTGCAGGGGTGACCCAAGAAGCACATAGTACACACCTGGGAACGCGGTGGCCGAAACAGCATACACCAGAACACCGTGTCCGTAGGGTAGAGACCCCAGACCGCCTCAGCGACGAGTTTTTGTGGTTTTGACGTTTTTTTCCGTCGCATGGCGAGGGGGGTGTCCTAATAGGGTACTCCTAGCAAGGGGAGTCATACACTGCCGATCAAAATAGCGGCGCACTTTTTTGAGCCGGCGTATTTTTTAAGTCTTTTGAGCTAGAACGCCGAGATTTGGCGTGTAGACGTCTCCATGGTTCGTCTTGGACCCCACAAAGTGCGCATCCCTTGCACCACCCCATACGGCCTGTGCAGCCCTTAGAGTGAACAGGGGTAGAAAATTCGACCTAAAAGGTTCCGAATTTGTCACTTTATATGATCGGAAAGTCGAAATTTTTGGCGTACCGGTTCAAATTTGTGTCCTCTTTCGAACGACGCTAGCGAAATCGCGGTCATTCAATCAAACCCACC
>NW_026267377.1:498376-506707 GCF_000697945.3 Frankliniella occidentalis | reverse complement strand
ACGCGGCCGTGCTCGACGGGCCTGCCGGCCTGCCCGCCCACCAGGCTCCTGTGGATAGGCAGTCCCGCAACGCGGCCCTGCTCGACGGGCCTGCCCGCCCACCAGGCTGCTGGGTATAGAAGCTCATCCCACCTGGACGCCAGGTGACGTGAGCGCCGCGATCTGCTCCTTGAGGCGGCGCACGTCCGCACGCAGCAGGGCTATCTCTTGCTGCGGGTCCTTCTCCTCGTTGAGCATGGCCTCGTTGCGCACCAGGGCCACGCGCTGCGCGAAGCGGCAGGTGGACAGCGTCTCCTGCCAAAGACGTGAACGTAGGGAGCCGAAGTCTCTGTCTAATACTACGATCGAATGTCGCCCCTCCTCGGCCACACTCACGTCTATGTTGCTCTTGTGCGACGACAGGGTGGCCAGCATGGCCGTCATGCAGTTGCCTCCCAGGGAGTCCCTCAGCACCGTCGTCATCATGGAGTTGCGGTAAGGCACGTGGGAGCGGCGGCTGTCGGCCAGCGCCACGATGACCTGCACGGCGGTGTCTGATCAGCTTGGGGAGGCCCTCCCTAGAGTCTGTCCGAACTCACCTGCTCCAGGTAGTGCAGGGACAGGTTGATGTAGCGCGCCTCCGTCAGCAGGTTGCCGTCGATCCCAGTCTTGTGCACGCGCTCCGACCTACACGCGTGGGCAGGGGCGCAGAGGGGCGTTTGGGTCTGATAAATCATTGGGTGGGCCGAGCAGTTCGTTCTATAGGTTCAGATCGTACCCCGCCAGATCGATGAGGTGAAGCTTGGAACGCCGCACGGCCGAACTGGTGGCGCTGCGGGTGACAACGTGCACCGTGAACACGCAGTGCGAGCGCGAGGACGACGGGTTCATCGGCGTCTCGGATATCATCCTGGAGGCAACGACCTTGGCGTGAGCACGGGGGTTGCGCCGCACAGGGGGCGGGGCGTGACGGAGCAGGGCGGGCGACGCACCCTGGGCAGGTGCTCCGCGGGTGCTTCACCTATTGGTGTCGCCCAGGAACAGGAGGTTGAGCGCCTCCTCCTCGCTCGACACGGGGTGCACGCTCAGGTTGCGCAGGTTCATCGTGCCGCTCGTGTCCTCCATGAGGATCACCCTCCTGCACACACGAGGACGGGGGTCAAACGCGAATGGAGCCGTTGCCAGTGGCCGACCGGTCAAGGGGCTCGGCGCTACGCCCTCCACCTACGGCAGGTCGTCCAGCTTGGACACTTTGTGGTTCGGGTTGAGGAGGTCGTAGCCGCACTCGTTGTATATCTCCAGGTACGAGATGAAGGTGGAGTGAGTCAGGCCTGCCTGCGGGAGCAGAGCAGGTCGGTCCGTTAGACAGGGTTTCCCTATGGCTCGCAAGGCGGCGTAGGCGTGGGGATACCGCCGTCTCACACCTCCAGAAAATGCTTGAAAATGTGCTGGATCGTGCGAGGAATGACTCCTCGGTCTTCGTATCGCGAAAGCCCGCCCGTCATGCTGTATGTTTTTCCACTCCCCGTCTGGAAAAATATTATTCAAGCCGTTGAGGTCGTCGATGGATGTTGGACCATTACCATTCTAGTCTAGGAAGTTAACAGTTAAGTGTCTGGAGCAGATCTCCAGGCTGGGTCTGAAAGGGATAGGTGGTTAGGGGGTATGCTGCGTACAGGACGAAAGTCCTTGGGAATAGCGCGGGGGGAGGGGGGGGCGACGCCCCCTTTCCTCTGGTTCCGTACCTGATGAATTTTAATATTATACTGGGAACTTACCTGCCCGTATGCAAAGATTGTTCCGTTATACCCCTGAAGCACGCTGAAAGAGAGATTGAACATGTGGTATGGATTTATGATATGCTGCTGTATTCATTTCGTCTTTACCTGTCAACTACTGGCTTGGCGACTATGCTAAAAACCTCCTCTTGGTTTGAAGTATTGAAAACTTTCTGAAATCTGTATGGGGACGACATACTCGTTATTCAATGAAGACATATGGTAAATACTTGACAAGAGGGGGAGTAGCAGCTTACCTAAACGAAAGACTTTCGGGTTTCGCATTAAAAAATCCGTGTGGTTTGAGATTGAAATTGAGTGTTTGAAAGTCGTCCGCTGTGTCGTGGATTTCATATTCCTTGAAAAGAACAATTCGGGAATTTGTCCATGGTCACAATTAAGGCCGTTGTGTAAATTCGAATGCCCCGCCTTTACTTACCTCAGCTTGATTTTTGTTGAGCACTGGTTTAACTCGTCCGTACACTTTTATAGGATTTTTAACCATTTTTAAAAGAAATAAATAACTTGAACACAGAAATAATGGCGGCCAACAACGGCACTGCCGACTCGAAAACTGACTTGTTTCTGCGGCGCGCGCTCAGCGCGCTCATACAGGGTCCAATAATTTACAATTCGATTGGCTCAACAAGGTGCAATCAATTTTAAAGATTAGTTTCGACATAAGAAAGTAATGTTGCTTATTTCTGTACTGTTATTGGATTTCCACTGCCTCGGCAGAGTATAGATTCGTAAGGCAGTCGATGTGGTAAATAAGTCCGTCAGGTCTTGAATTCCGCGCGCCACTACAGCCAACAACACAAAAACAACATTCGATAGACGATGCTTTCAATATTCTATCACGTAGTATGAAAGAGTTAAAATTTCGGTTTTGCTAGAATTTCGATGAATTTTTTCCTTAATTGAGCAAAATAATAGGGTTTTGACGACTTTTTTTGTGTTGGTGGGATGAAAGGCATGAAAGCCGAGACAGTTGGCTACTCTGTTTGTCGATTTACCGTCGTAAAGTAAACAAACAAGGCGCATTAACCTACAAAGTAAAGCTTTTCTGCTCGCAGCGGCATATTTGGAAAGACTGGGAATCACAGACCAATTGACGTTCGTGTTTCACGTTATATTGACGTCAATTTTATTTTAGTTCGTATCGAAAACTATGCAGTTTCGCTGGGACCATGTACCGATTCCTGTGTGGGAGGTTGGTGCTCGCACTGATAGGTGTTGTCGGTCTTCTGCAGCTCATTCACATTATTCTTTTGAACCGATTAGAGACTCGACAGCGTAAGAATGTACCTGAGCCACAACCAGTCATTGGACAGGTGTTTGGTCAAAGTGGAGGAGAAGATCCTGTAAGTAGCATGCCATCAAATAAATCATGATTCTATCAAGAAATAAATGTTATCCCCTACACTATAATTTTTCAGATACTTGAAGAACTGTCTTCATTTGTGTCGTATATTGAACGGAACTGGGTCTTGGATACCAGCGGTGAATACCACATAAGTTTATTGCAGTCGAACTTAAGAGACTTTGCAGGACATGCCCAAGATATTACCCTTGTGACACAATGCTCCCAAGACCATTTATCAGATTTAATACCTCTTGCTCACCAATGGAAGGTATATTAACGTTAGGTTCAAATTTAGCGGAGGCTGTTTTATTTTGCTCTCTCTATAACAATAAATCATTGCAGGGTCCAATATCTGTGGCTGTGTTTGCGAGATCAGGCCATGAGTGGACCACACTTCTTGAACTGGCAAAGCTGGCTCTTACAAATGAGGAACTTCAGACATTTGCAATATTTTCTTTTGTTTGGCCAGTAAGCGCAGCAGGTGGTCTCCCACCCAGGCCAAATGTTATACCGCAGTACAATGTGACGGAGAGTAATTACAATCATATCGATCCTTATCCAAACAATCTGTTGCGCAACACAGCTAGGAGAGCAGCTTTAACAGACTTTGTATTTGTAATTGATGTTGACATGGTGCCTAGTCAGGGTTTACGAGAGGTAAATCAAATTATTGTGTGGTTGCATATCATAATATTTATTCTAATCTCTAATTTTGACAGTGTATTAAAATACATTTGTTGCTAGGATTTTCTCCACCTTGCAATTCGCAACAGTTGGTTTCAAAAGAATCTCACACTTGATAAGACTGTCTTTGTCATTCCTGCATTTGAAGGTATTATTAATCCAAAGACAAAGTTTGATCTGATCCAAGCTGTTCAAGCTGGGAAAGTACGCCCCTTCTACTCCCAACTTTGTTGGAAGTGCCATGTAAGTGTCGTTCCATTTTATTTCTTTTTATTCATCTATGACCAAGCCACATTGTTAAGTTTTCTTCCATGTGTGTTCTTTTTTCCAGGCCCACACCGATTATGAAACCTGGCTGCAGCAACCCGAACATGAACATTTGGTTCCAACTTATGATGTTCTGTGGAAGGACCCATGGGAACCATTCTATATATCTTTGAATTCAGTCCCTTTATATGATGAACGATTTAAACAATATGGGTTCAACAGGATTAGTCAGGTAGATAGTGCTTAGTATTGTTTCTTGTTTTTAAATGTGTGATTGTTTCTATTTTTCTAATTTATGCACTAAACTGTTCACATTTTCATCAGGTCTGTGAACTTCATGTTGCTGGGTACAAATTTACTGTTTTGAACAAGGCTTTCCTTATGCATAAAGGATTCAAGAGGAAAGAGTCTTTTCATCCACAAAAAGAAGAAGAGTTAGAATTCAATCGAAAACTCTTTAGACAGTTTAAGACAGAGTTGAAAAATAAGTATGCAGAGTCATCAAGGCGTTGCTATTGATGTCTAAAGTGAACTACTTCTGAAAGTTTTGTCATTAATTATTTAAGTTCCCTATCTGTATTTTAGAGTACACATCATATCACCTAGAATAGTCTGCAGTGTCTTCCAGTAGTATGAGAATCCTATAGTTTTTATGTTTTTATATAACACTTTGCTACATTCTAGTCAACAGACTCATAACTGTAAAATGGCACATATTCCTTAAAAAAATATCAATCTACTTTGTGTTGTATTTACTCTTTGTATATTGTACATCTATCCTTTTGGTAAAGCTTATTCCAAGTTTGTGCACCATGCACTTCCCTCTCTATTTTAATAGGTCTGACGATAAATTTTCTCGGCAGGGAAAGCTATCTTGAGTGCCAGGCTTTTCTACGGAAAGGGTGGCATAATGCATTGCTCTTCGTACCTGCTCCAGGAGGTTTAGATCCTTCCGAGCACCAAGGAAGTAAGCTAGGGCGCCCAAGAAGGCATCTCCAGCACCCTGAACCAGTATAAAGAGATTTAGTAGAAGAATTTAGTTCGAACTGCATTGTAAAACTGTTGCCCTGCTTCCTACCGTTGTGTCCACGGCTTTTGCAGGTTTGGCGGCAATGTGCTGGGGCTTGTTGCATTCCTTAGGGTCCAGAACCACGGCGCCGTGCTTCCCCAGGGTGAGGATGACGAGGTGGCAGCCTTTCTGCAGCAGGGCCTCTGCGGCCTTCCCCGCCGCCAGAACCAGTCCGTCCCCCTCGGGAGCTTCGGACAAGGCCACTCCCGTAAGCAACTCGGCCTGCGGATGCGAGAACATGTACATTCCGTATCTTTCAACTTTTCCATGAGCTCGGGGAACTGTACTTCGCAACGCAAACCTCAGTCTCATTGACGCAGAAAATGTCGCTCAGCCTGTAAATGTCAGCATCGAAGTCTGCTATCACGGGGGCTGCATTTACAATGGATGTACCTGTGACAGGACCGAGTTTATTTTACTAGAATGCAGTCCCCTGTACTACGTAAGTGCATCTGTCCTCCCAATCAGCGCCAAAGGTTCCTGGCCTCGTTGCAGGCCAAGTAGAATAACGTAGTCAAGAGACCTGAGGTCCTGTTGGGGTTCACCTTTGCCCGCCGCCCTCCTGAGCCGCAACGCTTCCAAGGTGGTGGGGATGGGAGTCTCAAACTGGAAGAGGGCTACATCCGCCTCCACGACGCGATCCTGGGCGTCGCGCACGTCCCCGGGGCTGAGAGCCGTGTTGGCCCCCGGCACAATAATGATGGTGTTCTCTCCTGAGGGCAATGCGAACAACGTTTGAAATGAGTGAGAACGTGGCAAAGATAAGAAAATCGGTAAGTAGCCTACCTGTTTCGCTAACTGAAATTTGGGCGACGCCAGTGTGCAGATGAGGAGTGCTTTTTACGAATCGCGTGTCGATGCCGTTCTTCTTGAGGTTGGCGAGGTAGTTTGTGCCAAACGAGTCATCGCCCACCTGGCCGTAAAAGGGAATGACCCGGGTAAGGGGCAAGGCAAGGAATAGAATTGTTGGTTTGCTCCAGCATGTTGCAGTGAAGCGCTGTCGTGCTGCTCACCCGCGCCACGAGCGTCGCCTCCACGTCCTGACCGCCTATCCTGGCCGCGGCGATGCATTGGTTCGCTCCTTTGCCACCGAAACCAATGGTGAACCTGTCGCCCGTCAGTGTCTCGCCGCATTTTGGGAGACGCTTGGAGTAACTGCGCGCCCATGGGGAAAAGTAGTTAGCAGTTTGACGTTGCGCATCAACATTTTGTATGTTTAAGCGCATACATGTGAGAGGGAATTACCAGTTCAAGTCCGTCATGCACGACCCGACGACGACGATCTTAGTAGTCATCCTTTAGGTGTTTGGTCCCGTAGTTGACTGACGTCCTCGATCTGATGTGCCCAGTGGGTATAACAACGTCCCAGTTAGAACACATTTGTCAAAATGACGTCAAAATGACCTCATTTTGACCCTCATCGTCAAAATTTACTGCGCCTTGGTAGCCAGAATGAGCTCATTTTGACGTCAAATGAGGGTCATTGACGAGTTTTTGACGATTGTGTTCTACCTGGGGTAAAGTACTTACATATGCCAGCGAGGGGCGAGGGGGCATCACGGTCCGTCTCTGCTAGCGGGGGAGCGCAGGGGGGGGGGGCAATTAATAGTATCGAGGGCCAAAATGAGTGGAACCATACATTTTTGAAAAGCGATAAAAAAAACAAAAAGATTCTGATTCTTTAATAACTCCCCATGTACATTGCGACATTTTTCTCAAGCTGCCCGACAAATGCTTATCCAAAGGCATAAATATTTTTGCAGAATAACAATCCCTTTCAATTCTTCCTTCTTCCTTATTTCCCCTCGAACACCTTTAAATCGAACTCACACCCTTCCCTCCCGCTCCCGCTGCCGGTCGGCCGCCCAGTTATCCTCTAGATGAGGAAAGTGGGGGGGGGGGGGGGCGTTGTCTAAACGGGGCTCTCGACAGCCAACCACGGACCGCGATAGCCTTGCAGATCAAGTGTTTTAGGGAAACTTGCAACTAATGAAAGAACAAGTTTTTCTCCGTAATATGCGAATACCTTTATAACACTCACAATTTTTGAGGTTATTTTCGCCCGGTACGGCGGCCCAGATGTCACGTGAACTTGGGAGGAGGCACGGGCGCGGGACTATCGCCTTCAATCTTCAAAGCAGCAGAGCAGAATGCAGCGCTCTACCCGCGCGGTGGCGGTCGCTCGCCCCGTGGCAGACCCCCCACCACAGGCCCGCCCGGTCCTCTGGCTTCCCGCTTCGCGTTTGAAAAGCCACGGTCGCCACAGTCAGAGGCAGCGGCGGTGGCGCGCGGCACTGGTTTCGCTATCTCTGATTTTATTTTTATTTGATCTCCATTCTATTACACCCAGTCAATGAAGATTCAATCTACAGTTTCTCAATCGTTTCGAATTGAGGGGAAAACAATTTTCATGTGTAGAGATATTTTTATTAAATACCCATTTTCTATAGGCTAAGTATTGCGGACCACGCAAATGTTAATGCTCTCATGGCCTAAATTTGAAAAGTGCCATATAAGGCACAAATCCCATTCGGGCAACGCCCCCTTTCAATAAAGGAAAATGATCAAAGTACGGAGACGTAAAACAGACAATTAATTTTGTGCTGAGGATTAAACTAACTTTAAAACAACTTAAATTGTCGTCCTCATTGCCGTGGGGTCATCCAGAAAGTGCGTCCATCATCTGCCAATGCAAAGGTCTCATAGCGCCTGATGGGTAGGCAACATCTTGCCCGCCGTGCATGCGTGTACTGCGGGGTGGCCGACCCCGAGTCTCGCAGGCGCCATAGGTCATGTTATTTGCCGAAAGATTTGAAGAATGACTCTGAGGAACGGATGTACTTTCTAGACGATCCCAAGGAAGAAGAAGTACTGTTCTCAGTGAAGTGTTAAACTCCTGTACCGCCGCCGGGACTTTGCAGGCTTAGTGCTAGTCCAGCAATTCTCTTTACTTATCGAGAATGGGAATGATACCGGAATGATACCTAAACATTAATTATATGTATTTGTAGTGTAGGTGTTTTTGCGTACCGTCTGCTAGATGGAGGATGGAGTTCATGACCCGCATCCCTTTGTTTATATATGAGTCATACGAGAATTAGTTCACCACCACTTGCTCAGGCCCGACTGACACGGCGCGGTGGTCTTGTCTTGCCATTTATAAAGAGACGTCGGGCGGGGCTCCGGGG
>NW_026267377.1:491590-498326 GCF_000697945.3 Frankliniella occidentalis | reverse complement strand
TTCAGTTTATATTTTTACATTTTTGTTTGCTTCTAGGGAGAAAAACATTTGCTGAAGGTTTTATCGTAGATGAAAATATTAAGACCGGTACACTTAATGGTTTAACTCCATCGTCAATTCTTACCAAAACAACTCCCGCAATCATTCACGGTAATTCTTAATTAGACATGCAGGTGTGATATTTTACAGTGAATCTCATTGTGTGTTCTGTCTTACAGGCACATTAAAAGTAAATGGAAACGTGTATGCTGGAAATATTAATTTGACTGGTCTTCTCAATAACATTCCCGTGACAAACTTTCAAAACCGTTATAAGCTTGTGGCCGAAAATCGCCATTTATTAATTGGTGTGTATAATTAAGTGGTGATCAAATTTTAGTTTCTTTGAGGAAATTGCATATTTAAATCTTTCTTTGCTCCCAGGTAATGCCCACTTTGAGAAAGGTGTATCTGTGGATGATTTATCAGTAATGCAATCTGTAAAGAACATCAATCTAGAAGACTTCTTTAAATCTGTTGTCTATAAAGCTGAACCTACACGGATTACAGGATTCAAGGTGTTTGTAAACCAGGTATGATGTGCTAAAATGGGTTCTGATGGATTTGTTTTATCTTGCTTTTTCTTGTTTCTATCTAATTTGCATGTTGTAGGTTGTCTTTGAAAATGTTAATGTGAGAGGTAGAGTTAACAATCTCACTCTCGGCGAAATGGCTAAGGACATTGTTCTTCATAATGATGATAACCCTGTTACTATTAACGGTCGGATAAGATTTGAAGACAGCCTCACTGTTACCAATGGAGTATCCATCTCTAAAAATCTGCAAGCAATGGAGTTGGATTCATGCTTGGTAAAGGAATGGCTTGATAATGCAATTTACTTGTCTCAGTCAACGCAAATTTTTGGCAAGTATTGTTTTTACAAGTATACTCTTAAGTTGTCTACAAGTAAAATAATTTAACCCTTTGTCTGCTTGTCTGGGCAGGTCTCAAGCAATTTAAGTCAGTTGGGTCAAACTCTGATTTAAAAATTTCTGTTTTGAATGCTGTGGATCTATCCAAGGTAATTACACTCAACACTCCTCAAGACATACCAGCAGATCTGAATATTATTGCTGCAGCAGTGGAGCGTGACTTGAATGTTGCTAGAACAGTAAACGGGAAAATCCTTCAGACCGAGTATGATAATACGTTGATGGTAAGAAGCTGCATTCTATTGTTTTGTTTAATTTTTTAAAACAGTTCTTTGTTGACTAAAAGCCCTTTGTCCATTCCCAGATTGGAGGAAACCAGAGAGTAACTGGGTCCAAATCTTTCCTCAAAGGTTTCACAGTTCAAAATAATGTTTTAACTGGAAGTTTGATCAGTGAAAGGAACATTTCTAACAGTGTTACTCTAAATGATGACGAAACCGTAAATGGTATGTGTCTTTAGCTTCTCCTGTTGCCACCTCTGCACAGTTATTATATCTCTTGGTTTACAGGTCCTCTGCAATTTTCAAACATGGTAATCGATCAGGACCTAAGAGTGACTGGGCTTGTCTCCAATCTGGATGTACAGAAATGGCATGAAAGAGCTTTACTAAAGAAGTCTCCACTCCCTCAAATTGTCACTGCTTTTTATGATGTGCAGGTAATTGTATTTTTTTATATGTCTTTTTGTTTTTGTTTCAAGCAAAGTGCCAGTGGTGGTATTTTAATCTTACTTTTACAGGGCAAGATCAAGTGCATGGAAGCTGTTGGAGGAAATGGTCTTTTGGGTGGAGAGAGT
This sequence comes from Frankliniella occidentalis, assembly GCF_000697945.3. Classification (NCBI taxonomy): domain Eukaryota; kingdom Metazoa; phylum Arthropoda; class Insecta; order Thysanoptera; family Thripidae; genus Frankliniella; species Frankliniella occidentalis. The sequence goes on along the minus strand of NW_026267377.1, from coordinate 496,558 downwards.
GTTTCTGAGTTGGTCGATTCAGCTTACAGGAGGAGGGAGTTAACAAGAAAAACTCAAGATGACATTAAGGTAGAGTTAATAGGTTAATAATTATGCAGCTTTTAGATGGATAAAATTTAAGAACCTCTCTAATTGTTCAGGTTGAGTGGAGCCAATTGTGCCATGACACTGATGCTCTGTTGGACAAAGCAAGGGCCCAACCTTTCTTATTTAGACAGTTGGAGGTTGTCCAGTCAATTGTATCCAGTCAGTCCATTGCCAGTATGCATGCCTTTGAGGTAAGAATGATCTACTTAGTTTGCTTGTACTCTGTAATTTTTATTATATATTTTTCTAATTAATTCTTCACAGGCACTTGATCAGCAATTCCTAGCTGTAAGTTACTCCAACAATTGTTCTGGAGCAATGTACCGTTGGAATAGAGGAAATACAGCGTGGGATCTGGTTGATGGAGCTGTTGAGAACATTGGTAGTGTGGAAAAATGGGCTACACTCCGAAATGCAGGGTCTACATATCTTGTTACCTCAGGTGGCAATCAAGGCTGTCCATACCAAGGTGGAAATATTTGGCAAATTGAATCTTCTTTCAGGCCAAGGGTACGCTAATAATAAATTTGCTCAATTTTTCTTCCACATTCTCAATGTTGTCTTCTAACAATACACAATATGTATTTTCTAGAATGTTCAAAGCATGGATGCATGGCAAGATGCTGAAATTGATGAGAGCGTGGGACACATTCATTTGCTGCGTCAATCTGGAGTTGATCAATGGCGCTTGGCAGATGGAGTGGCCTCTAAAGTTAAATCCTGGCCGTTACCTGAAACAGGTGAAATAACTATTTTATTTAATTTTTTTGGCTTTAAATTGTGCCCTGGTTCTTATTTAATACATATCCTTGTGATGTTTTAGGTGCACCTTCTCATTTTGTCCCACGTTCTTCTGGTCTTGGTCTTTCAATCAGTGTTGGTGAAAATGTGACTGTTCTGGAAGAACCTGGAGAGAACATTACTACTAGAATGGTTTCACGGGCTTCAAATTCTTATTTGCCGTTTGGAAATTCTGTAACAATGAAAATAGCAGACGGTCGCAAACTTGTGGTGGTTACTGCAGAAGGTTCAGATTTGCTTGTGGTAAGAACCCTGTTCATTTTAAAATTTTGAGTGTGCTAGAAAATGTGCTGGAAAATAAAACACTGAATTTCAGGTTTATGAAGATCTAGTAACTGCAAACCCTCTTGCAAGGGTTAAAGTTCATGGAGCCCATTCATTGAGCGTGCTGGAACTTACAGCACCAGGTCGCAACGGACAGACATTGCTTGCTTTCATTGAAAATGAGAAGTTTTTAAGGGTTGTAGAGTACAAAGGTAATGTTCAAGGACAATTTGTTAATTCTTCCTCTTTATGCTCATGTCTGACGACCGATTTAAATTACAGGTGTGGAGGGATTTGTCGATGTAACTGGAGCAAAACTACCATTTGCTGTGAAGGAAATGATCCCTGTTCGTCTCAACGCCCGGGCATTTGTCAACCAGCGTCACTTCCTTTTACTCCGAACTGATCACCAGGTCTTGTTACTTGAAGTTGAAATGTCAGGTGACCCACTGGATGAACCTGCTTTGAATTGTAGTCTTCCATAGTTTTGATCTTGTACCTTTTACTATACACGCTGCAGTTAAAATGGCAATGTGCATCAGTACCTCCAGGTTCTACTTCTGTGCATTTTTATTGGATTTTCTGTGAAGAGTTCACTTTTTAGAAACAGTATTTTTGTATATTTTAAAAGTGAAACCATTGTTACCTTTGTGGATAAAGTGCTTCTAGTCCAATTTTATAAATTGTTTGAAATAAATACATAAAATGAATTTTTTTAGTGTTTCTTCTACTCACCTTGGATTAATTAAAACATTTTGTACAGTGGCTTAACAAATCTTTAATGTTACTTCACTAGCAATCCAATTGTAAGATGGAAAAAATACTTTCTGTAATGGGATTATTTGAAATTGCCTAGTTGTAAAACATTACAAGGTGTGACCTCTAGACATCCTGTTACGCGCTTTGTAGAATTCTATGATTTCACGATCCACATCTGGCTCCCCTGTGAGAGCAATGTTGTTACGGATGTATTCTTCGTCGTCTTTGGTGGTGGGAGACTGCTGGCCGCCGTGTAACCCTGAGCCCTTCTGAGTAGCCTTCGCAGTTATATCGGGAGTCTGTGGTGGTTGGTCCTGTGGGCTTGGTCCGAGGACCTGGCTGACGCCCCCGTCCTGCTCTTGGTCGCTGTCGGGTGCTTGGGCCGGCTCGTCAGGTGCGACGACCCTACAACACGCCGCGGACCGCGGCGACGCTGCCTCACTGAACCTGGCCCAGATGGTGGTGACCGGAGGCGTGGGCGAGTCCTCCTCGGGAGCCTTGTGCGCAGAGGAGTCGGGCGGGAGGCAGGGGTCGAGGCAGAAGCATGGCATGGATCCCGTGTGACAAGGTGGTGGTCCGGACGGCGGGGGCGCCGAGGCCGTCTGTCCAGCTGACCACGGCCGCGCATGGTGGGTCTGCACAGAGAGGAGAGAGGCTGTGCTGGCACAGTGCTGAGGTCATGGTGGTCATGGAGGCCTCGGACCCGGCCTCGGACCTCACCTGCAGCTGCTTGCCGAAGGCCTGGGCCACCGTGTTTGGGCGCGTGCTCTGGCAGGACTGGGGCCGCGCGGGGCTCTGCTCCTCCTGCTCCGGGAGCTCCGCGGCGGGGGGCGCAGAGAGGCCGCTGCAGCACGAGATCTGGGCTGCCCACCAGTCCTGGAACTTGCGGAGCAGGCGCAGCTTGGCCTGCTCCACGGCGTGCTTCTGGTGGCCCGTCTCCACCTTGAGCAGCTGCAAGAGATAGAGAGAGAGAGAGAGCTCGCGTCGCGCTGAGGACCACTGAGGTTTCGCGTCGCGGAGACTAACGAGCAACGCCTGCGCCGCATACCTGCAAATCCATGAGCGTCTTCCTGTAGCTCGCCTGTTCGTTGCCCAGCTCATCCTGCAGGGCCGTTTTCTTGACGCGCTCCGCGGGATCCAGGTCGCTGAGGAGCTTCATCTCGTTGTGCAGGCTGACTGTAACCGAAGCGAGTGACAGCTTGGTGCCGTAGAGGTTCTCGATATGATAACTATCAGGCTCTAGCCTGCGCACTGACCCATCCTCTTCCTGGTCAGCTTTATACGCGCCGCTGCCAGCTTGGCTTCCTCGAATTTCGCGCGGAGCGCCTCCTTGGTCATTTCCACTTCGATCCTGTTCTTGCGGTCGGCCGCGAATATCTTAAAGGCCTCACGCTCGGCGAGGGTGAAGTTCTGTCCTGGAACAGTTGTCAAGTGAAGCTCCCTGTGCGGCACCCGGCAACCCTTGGCCAGCCCCACCACCCTGCCTTCTCTCACCGATGAACCGGCCGATGACGCACTCGTACTCGGTGGCGGGGAGCGCCGGGGAGGGCGGCGGCGCGTTGGGCGGCGCGGGTGGGAGCGCGGCCGCCTTGTCCTGCTCCGGGAGCTGCTCCTGCAGGTGCTCCTGCAGCGCGGGGCTGGGCGCGGGGCTACAGCCGTGCGAGCGCTGCTTCTCCTTCCGGAGCAGGTTGATGAGGATGGCTGGCACTCGTCAAGGAAGTGGTAGCAGTGTTGCCTATCTGACTGGATGGGTTCATATGGTCTACCTATGATGTACAGTAAGTTTGTTTTATCCCACTTGTTAAAACCAGAAATTGACGGTACTGTAAAGTGTAACGTCAGAAAAGGTGTGGGCTTGGCTGACACCCAGAGAACCGAAAATGTCCATGTGATGTCATCTGCCATCAATGGGTCCAAATTGACCTCATTGAGATGTCAAAATTTGGTTCAAATGACGTTAAAATGAATACGTTGCTGTCAACAGACATGTTTCTGTTCTTTGGGTGCGCCCCTCGCGACCTCTAGCCATCTCAGCCTGATAGGTGACAAAATCGCGATCCGTTGGTGTGTGGTATGGTACTAGCAGGCCAGATACGTGTGTCACCATGGGCTTTACTAGTCATCATCAAATAAATACGCGTATTGCTGAGCATTAATTTATTTCCATGTATGTTTTCTTTTTCAATTGTTACAAAATTTTGCGGGCCCTGGAAAGAGCGCTCTGCGAAGAGTGACGGCACCATGGCGACACCCGATCCTCACGCCAGCTGCGCCAGCTAGGGGGGCTCGAGGAACACTAGGACAAGCGTGGCGGTGAGCGTGGTGTAGAAGGCCACGAGGATCGCCACGACGGCCGGCACTACAATTGCACGTAAAACCCCCGGAGCGAGGCTGGCCTGCCCGCGTCCCCCGCCGCCTGCCCGCCCCCGACCTCTCCGGGCCCGGAAGGGGGCCCAGGGGGCCCCACTACCACCGACTTCTGCTCAGCCGCCAAAAGGTTACAGATTTCGCTGTCGCGCTGCCTGATGATCTCCCGGAAGTGCTCGACCTGCGACGCCACCTTGGTCTGCAGCGGCTTGGGCGCGGCGAGGCCGTCCTGGGTGTCCGGGCCATCGCGCTCGCAGTAGGCGGCGCGGAGCATGGAGAAGCAGAGGCGCACCTTGCGCGGGTCGGACGGGATCTGCACCACCAGGATGGCTTTAGCATCGACTTGGAGGAGCAGAGATTGAGCTTCTCTTTAGACCTGCGAACCTGAGCTGGCGGCACCGCTGGCGCCTCCGACCCCGATCCCGTCACGTCGATGACGGTGGACTGCGGACTGGTGGAAGCGCCGGAGGCGTCCTCTGCGGCGTCACGACGCAGATATTCTTGCACCCAGGCTCGGCACTCGGATACCTCCTCCGCCGTCAGCTCGTCGGCAAGCTGCAGGAAGCAGAGAGTCAGGAGCCGCAATGTAGCCCTGCTCGACTATGACTGGCCTGCTCGCCCGCCTGGCGCCTGTGGATAGGCAGTCCCGCAACGCGGCCGTGCTCGACGGGCCTGCCGGCCTGCCCGCCC
>NW_026267377.1:484771-491540 GCF_000697945.3 Frankliniella occidentalis | reverse complement strand
TAAGACTGCCTGGGTGGGACCTCGGTCTCGGCCCGCGCCCCGCCCCGCCGCGCCCCGCCGCACCTGCACCCCTCGACCTGACCGGTGTGCACTAGGACCTCCATGGCCCCCCCGCACAGGACGGGACGCGGCAGAGGGGGTTGCGGGGGGAGGGGCGGGGCTTCACAGCAGCGGGTCGAGTCCGTCGGGTCCGGCCCGGGGTAGGGGAGGGGTATGCAAGGGGGGCAGCCTGGACCGCTCCTCGCACAGCAGTAGTCATGCATTTTTCATTGCAAATTCTGCGAATCGCAATAACAACACTTCGCCTAGGCGAGTCCGTACGCTTTAACGGCTCGGCTGATCAGGGACATCGTGCTGTTATGGCCACCTATTGCCGATTTTCTAACCTACGTAGTGAATGTAGTAAGAGGCCTTTCTCCGAACCCCCCTCCCTCCGCCCCCCCCCAAAAAAACACACAAAAATAACCCTGCTCTCATTAAACAAAAGTTATAACATTACCAAACGCTCCCGGACCGGGCGACCAGTGTAGTATGAAAAAAAATGCGTAGAGAGCAGTCTGCTCGAAAGGGATTCCATCGTAATTATAAAGATACCAGTGGCGATGCTGGAGTACTTTAATCTCTGATTATACAAGGGGGTGGTCCACATAGACCCCGGAGCATAATTTAGTTAAACTGTACTGCATGCCAGGCGTGCGGGCGCGTTGCCTACTAGCAAGGGGCCATAGGGTGGCTGCATGCGGTGCAGTATAATATCAACGAAATATTCCGGGGTATGTGCATGGAAAAGTGTGTTGTGTTGTTGGCTTTTTCGCGGGGCAATCCGGTTTGCTGGTGAGGTGACGGGTAAAGCGGGGGCGGGGCGGGTCTGAGGCTGAGAGCTGACTGGCCACCACCGTGTGCGGCTTGTCGGAATGGCGTTCTTGACAACGAACCGCGGCATGTCTCCTAGTAGTGGCGTTATGATTATGATTGTTATTAGTTGGTTATTCTCTTAAAAACGGCTAGTCGAGGCAGACGGCTGTCGGTAGCACACGCCGCGCCACGCCACGCACTGGCTCTCCTGTGCACTAGGTATACCGCATTTTAGCCGGCTAGCCGTAACCTAGAAAATGCAATGTCACGAAAGTAATGACTCTGGGCCGTAACTTCGGGAAAAACTACCAATAAATACGTGTATCGCTCCAGATGCCGGTGGTAAAAGTAGAGGCACGCCGCACGCCCCTTGAATCTGGAAATGCCAATACCAAGTACAATAACAGTACCTGCAAAAAAAGGGAACGAAATATTATTCATAGGTCAAACCAACCGCACTGCATGAAAATGAAAGAAATCAGTCATAAGAACTAAAATTTAGTTGAAACAGACCCAAACAAAACCAATTATTTGTTTCAAGTGCAAAGTCTATAGGTGCAACACCCTTCCTCACGAAAAGTTTGCTCCCGCTTGTTCCCGTCAGTGGGACTAGAGAATGAGCAATTTTACAAAATTTCCGAAATTCAAAACCGATAAAATTTTAGTTGTGTGGACGGAATTTCGATTGTACTGATTAAACAATTTAGCCAAGGCAACTTATTTTATAGACGATATTTAAAATTAGAGTATACTAAAACTTAGTTGGTTTCAGGACCTATGTAAATTTTGTTTCCTACGACCCCCATTCGATTGCTGATATAGTTCTCTGGGTGTGATAAGCCAAGGCTTTGTGGTGGTCCGAGAGTAGCCCTTATTCCACTTCTTCTTTTTTTGTAAAAGAACTCATTAACAGGAGTTGGAGTGTCACTGTCGTCCCTGAAGGGTGTGGTGTCGCCGGTCGGAGTCTACAGCCCTGTACTCGGACCATAAGCAAGCCCGTGCAAAAGTCACGCGGTCGACCCGTACCCCGCGAGAGGAAAAAAAAAGCGAAGGACGGAGAAGGTCGGAATCAAACCATCGGGTAAAGTGGACGATGTGTGGAGCCGAGCAGAGGGAGCATTCCTGGAATTACAGGAGTCACGCCGTGGTACCTTAAATGCAGTGAAGCGCAGAGCGCATGTAACTCCGCAGCAGCAGGCAATGACGTGCAGCATTGGACCGCTCCCCTCTCAATGCTCTGTGATTCCAAACCAAATGATTCGTATTACAAAGCAGCCTAATGCTTCGCAGCTTGCAAACTAATTTGTTTGTGAGGATTCTACAGTGCTCAGTTAAACATAAACTCTGAAAATAAATTATATGCACAACAATTAAGACAATGCGTGTGCTGTATACTACTGCCCTTTGCCCTTTAGCTAATCTTGTGCTTGAAGGATGTACGAGTACCCGCTCCGACCCCAGCGTTGCGGTCGCACAGCATGTGTTCATATTAGATGGACTGTGAAAGTGCGTGTCGTTTAGCAACTTATGCTCGAGTCTTGAGTGCAGTTTTTTTTTTCATTCGCGATGTAGCTAACTTGTACCGTACTCTGTCTCTTATGCGGGGTGTGCGAGGAAAGGCCAAGGGTACGTGGAGGGGAGCGTGGCGGAGCAGAGACGCCGTGGCGGTAGGCCACACATCTGACACTTCACGCTCCGGGGAGCCTCCGCTAGCCTAGCCTCCGCCCGACCGAGCATGCTGAGTCGTCTTCTTAGGACCGTTCAAAGGGAAGTAGCCTGCAAGTTGGATACCATACCGGGTGCAACAGAGAGGACGCCGCAGTGTTGCGGGTTCACCTACCTATCCCGGCCGCTCGCAAAGTGCTATGGCTCCTGCAGCTCAAGAGGAAGAGGGCATGCAATCTCGCAACACTGCAGCGTCCTCAGGTACACCCGGTACACTCCCACAGAAGCCCGCCGAATTCGTTGCAAATATTTCTATATTTTTCAGTTTGATACAAAGAATACGTGTATTTTATAAAGTCTACTCTTTCGGCAGCATTACACTAGTTGGTCGGTCAGCACTCAACTCTACACAAACCACACTTTTTAAAAAATAATAAAAAAGCAGCAACATAACAACAAGGCCTTGTCGATGCGTTTTATGCATTTTATTTTGTTAGTGTTGACGCCGCATATTATCGGCTCACAGCACCGTTTGCCTTAGACAGGCCGGACGGTAAGGTTGTGACTTTCAACCCAGTTCCACTTTCCAGCGTTGGTGAGGCGTGCCTACGGAGAGCGTGTCACCGACCAACATGGCGGTGATCAACTTACATTATAACTTAGACGAGACCCAAGGCCTCGCAGCGGGCCAGGCCGCTTTGCAAATGAAACGACACAAACTCGGGTCATTTTTCTTTTCGTTTTCCCTGGTAGTGCGGGAAAAGTGTGAGGGGCATGTTATAAAAGCCTAGTTAAAGCCATGGAAATAAAATACTATAGTCTTACTTTTTTCTTTTATTGGCGCCTAATTGGTAGTACAACTACAGAATGAGGTAGATGGTATGTGAGTTATTTACAAGATGAGCAAGAGTGTGTTGCAGTCTTTGCGAGGTTCCAAAGAGTTCTCCGGAAGGTCCCATGGCCCGCAGGTCGGTCATCGACGAGGGCCGGGGGGAGCCGCTGACGACCTGGGTCGGCGGCGGCCAGAGTGTCGCGTCGTCTAGTAGTGGCCGTGCTTGACCTCGGGGTGGATGGCGTGGCCGCTGTAGGAGACGATGGCGTTGAAGCCGCCGTGCTTGCTGGCCGTGTAGTGCACGATGCGCTTCCTGCCGTCGGGCTGCAGCAGCGAGTACTCGCCCTTCACCACGTCGCCGTCGCGCTCCTCCTTCTGGTCCTTGTGGTCGCCGGTGTGGTGGTCCTCCACGCCGTACTTGAACTCGTACTTGGGGTGCGACTGCAACATCAACAATTGGTTTTGAAGTCATTTACGACCGTGGGTGGGCAAGCCCGCACAACAGTGAAGACCAACGTGTAAGTCTATCGATAACCTCCATTGGTTTCATCCATACTGTAGTAGGCCTCGCGCTCAACAACTGTGAGCGGAAAACTTTACAAAAAAACAACAAAAAAACAAAAAAAAACCACTCCAACTGCTTTTATGTTTTTCGCTTTAAAGATACTCACGTAGTGCTCGACCTCCTCGTGCTTGTAGACGGGCTCCTCGTGCTTGTAGACGGGCTCCTCGTGCTTGACGTAGACGGGCTCGGGGTGCTTGTACTCGTGGTGGACGTGCACGGGCTCGGGCTGGTGGTGGTACTCGTGCTTGATGTGGATGGGCTCCTGGTGGTGCGACAGCTGGTTGACGGACGCGTACGACTCGGCATGGCCGTGGTGGCCGTACTGGGCGGCCGCGGACACCACCACCGACAGCAGCGCGACGACGACGGCCTGGAACACGGGGGAGAGGAGGGCGTTGGAGTCACTCTACGACGCATTGAGATCCCGCCGATCGGGTCGAGGCGCAGGAGGGCGGGGGCCGACCGGTCGCTAGGCCGGCCTGGCGCACGGCCAGGTGCACGTCGTCCAGCGAGCGACAGTTGTCGCGCGAGAAGCCACCCTCCCCTCCTTAGACCGCCCCGCCCCTTCTTTCGAAATTGCTGTCTGTAAATAAAGCAAACGCCGCGTGTCATTAGCATGACAGCTTACCCCCACCCCCCTTTCGGCAGCTGCAGCTGCTGCCCACCGGGGAGGGGAGGGAGGGGGGCAGCTGCCGCAGCTGCAGCGGGCGGGGCGGGGCGTCGAATGGGCTGCCTACCGGGCCGGCGCGACGGCGCGCGCAGGCCGGGAGGGAGACGCGCTCGCCGCCTTCACTCACGCCTTCACTCAGCACCGAAAAAGTGTTGCAAACGCCTCGGTATACGATTGAATTATGGGCGGCAGCGCGGTCGCCGCCATGTAGCAGCTGCGGCCGCCCCGCCCCGCCCCGCCCCGCCCCACCCCGGGTGCGGCTGCAGCCGCGGGGGCCAACAAATCAGAGCAAGCGGCGGCGCGTGGCGAAACTCGAACGCGATCTAGTACGAGATCTCGTACATTCAGCACTTTGATCGCTACTTTCTGACGCGCTAAATTTCAAGACAGCGGCCTATTCCAGGTGATGGGCAGGAGACCTGCTGATGGTTATCTTGGGACGCAATGAATGGAAATGTGCACAGCCCTATGGAGTAAGCAATCCCGCAAAACTTGAGCGCATTCATAGATCCACCCAAAATCATCGAAGTGTATCATCAAAATCTTAAGGAGTTAAGATTGGATGTGACGAATGAGAAACCGTGAGAATACGATAAAGTGGTGTATCCAGGACAATCGATGCAGATTTTCAATTAAGTGGAAAGGGGGAGCTCCCAGCATCTGCCACAAGAAAGGCTCAAACAGGCGCAGATTAAGCGGGGTAGAAAGGCGAACAAAACCTCTGTAGAGGCAACCCAGCCCGGCCTTACCACGCCAAGGACAGGAGCGTCGTGGGTAGGCAGTCCTGGGACCCACGCCCCACGGTGGGGGGGTCAAGCCGCGGACTCAACTTGTCAAGGGATCGTCCTCGTACGCCCGTTTTTCGTAGATTTATTCGTCAAATAAAACGGGGTGTTCGTTCGACGCCTGCGATACTGAGAGTAGGCCACCCCGCGGTACACGCGTGCAACGTAGGCAGGGTGTTGCCTACCTAGCAGGCGCTATGAGAGCTTGCGTTTGCTGAACTTGGCAGGTGAGTAACGGCGAGTGACGGACCTACATCCTGATAATCCACGCCTATGCTCAAGACCCGGAGAGCAGCGAAAAGTAATTCAATTGGATTGTAGACCAAAGCAAAACTTAATCTAACTATTTTGAGGCGTACCCCCTGCCCCACGCCCTTCTCGCCGAGGATGTTTAAAGCTGCACCACCCCCGTCAGCGGAGATGCAACACAACAACACAATGGCCTTAACACGCAACTTTATTACTAAACTACGACAAGGAGGTACGTGCGAGAAGGGGAAAAAAATTGAGAAGACGCAGTGTACGCTTGCGTGTTAGTGAGTAGCGCGTGGTGCAAGAAAAACCGCGTTCCGAACGCCGGCTGGCCACAAAGTAAGCCAGGTGCTGTTCGCCTCAACGAGGCTGGCCGTCGCTGTGTCCGGCCGCCGCCGGGCCGCTCGCATCAAACCGATACGATACACGTCGATACGTCGATAAAACCAGACCTGCGCGGACCACGAAAACGCTACATATGCATGGATGCAAGTCGCCAACGCGCGTCCGTCATTTGTTTCCAGCGAACGATTTGTCACCCTGGTAGGCGGCCGTGTATATCTCGAGCCGTCGCCCGAATTGCCCGCTTTTATCGCTCTATTTACAACAAGCGTCGTTCTGCTCGGCAGGCATTAAAACTCGGCGGCTGGCTACTTAAAACCGCGCGAGAGCGAGAGCGAGAAAATCGGAGTAAACGAATATGCAAAATAGAACTCGTTTTCTATACCCGACGACATACACTGTAGTAAACAGAAATGAAATGAAATGAAATGTGGGAGTGAAGATGAAAACGTTATCTAAGGCGTTCGGCCCGCGGCATTCGCATTTTTTTCATATTGCACGCAGGAGATTGCGCTTCAGCTATGCCTATCCAGCCCACCCCCTCCACCCCACCTCGATCACACCACGAGCTCGCACTCGGCGGCGTGCTCTGCGCAGTTCGGCGGTGCGCCCCCTGTGAGCCGTCGGCAGCGACCCCGACCAGTGCGGGTCGAAAGGCGGAAGGGCGGTGCATGGCCACTCCTGCTCCTCCAGCAGGTGGATCGGACTCGACCGGGCGGCTCCGCTGAAATGAATGGGGGACGTCCGCCATGCGCCACGCCACGCCACGCCGCGCCGCGCCACGCCACGCCACTCCACGCCAC
>NW_026267377.1:482745-484721 GCF_000697945.3 Frankliniella occidentalis | reverse complement strand
ACGGGGGCGGGGGCGTAGGCCACGGGAGCCGGGGCGTAGGCGATGGGGGCCGGGGCGTAGGCTGCAGGGGCAGCGGCCACGGCGTACTTGGGGGCGATGCTGAGCGCGGGGGCCGACGCGTAGGCGACGGGGGCGGGAGCGTAGCCACCAATCAGGCCGCCGAGGCCCAGGCCGTGGCCTCCGCCGTAGCTGGCGGGGACCTGGATGGCGGCCGCGCAGGCCAGCGCAGCCAGCGCGCCGAGGAAGGTCGTGAACACCTGCCAGACGGAAAGAGGAAGCCCGTGTAGGGGCGGCTGCGAGCGCCGCCAGCCCGCCTGGCGCCGGCGCCCTGCTAACCCGGCCCCGCCAGCCGCGAGAAGAATGTCAAGTTCCTCGACTCTACTCGCTGAGTAGTTATTCCAGTAAGACTCCTGCGACCAGTTGTGTCAACGCGCCCAGTTCAGTCCCCAGGCGCGGCGGGGCGGGGACTGCACTGCCCAGTCGCAGTGGTATGACCGGACCGGCGAGAAAGAAACGCAGTGTTGTAACGACGAGCTGTGAGGTCATTACTGCACCGGTGCAGGCGTAGTGCAGCTCGGGGCGGGGCGGGGCGGGGCGGGGCAGCGTCGCTAAGTCGGGTGGGGCGGGGGCCGCTGAACATCCTGCGTCCAGCAGGCCACGCCACGCTGCCCCTGGGAGCTTGAGCACCTGGGCGGAGCCATGGCGGAGCCCAGCCGGTCTGTGCGTGCGTCGGTGTGCGCGACGCTGATCGCCCGGCCCGGCCGGTGGGGTCGACGCGCGGATCCACGGGCGGGGAAAGGGGGTGGGGATAACCACGCCTCAATCGCGTTAACCCCCTATTATTTTTTTGCGAGCCAAATTCTCTTGTTCCGCCTGGCCCGATGGGCGGCTCTAAGCGCCTGCAGATGACTGGGTAGTCCACCCGGCATGGCTGCCCTGCGCCGCGGGCGTGCCTACCGCACAGGGGCCCCTGGCGCCGACTCATTCACTCACGTCAAAGATTCTCATTTCGTTTCGCAATAGCTCGAGCTGAGCAGGCCTTTACGAACTGACAACGACCCTCGGCACTCATTGCTCGGCTCGTTGTCTGCATTCCTCCGCGCGGCCCGATCCAGATGATCGCTGCCGCCACCAACCGCGCCGTGATCCGCGCCGGCCGTGCGGCCCAGGCCGACCGCGGCGACCGCCAAGACACAAAAGAGACGGCTGTTTCGTCGTTAATTGTTTTATGACTGTTTTTATCTAGCATGAGTTACCTTAGGGCAGGATAGCCCCATAATATTTACAGACGGGGCTAAAAAGTGGTTTTATATTCGCAGTTTCAACACAGTTGCCTTCAGTAAAAAAGAGTGATAGATTTCTTTTGTATAACTTATACAACAATAGTTAGTCCATTGCTGTTGTGTATTTAAGCTTTCTCCTAGAAATATCTAAACGAAGTTAATGGGCTAGTTTACTGATTTCTATTGACATACTAAAATTTCCTGTGAGAATTTAAGAAAACGAAACAATTATAAACATATCCCAGGAGATTGATTAAACCCCACGCACTCATGTGGTTATACTATGCCGCACGCACGAGTGCGGGCGCGCTTGCCTACCGCTCCTGTCCACGTCGCTTTACGAGTCGAGCGAGTAGGCAACGCGCCCTCCTCGCGTAGGAATGCGTTATTGCATGACTAAAGAAGAGCGGGGGTTGATCGGCCACCTTGTTGATACTTTATAGCTTTGCAACAATGCAAAATTTAGATGTAAAACTCGTTCATTTACATCCCCCCACCACCAGGCCATCGTACACGACCGCCCTCGCATTAAACTGATCAAATTTCATGATGGCCGGTCCAAACGAGCGTGATGATCGATTAGACGGGCTTCTTACCACAGCAGCCATCGTGTCGGCGATGCGGGGCGTTTGGTCGGCGGACTGCCCTGGATCGACTCAGGCTACCTCTTTTATAGACGACGCATTGCCCGCC
>NW_026267377.1:480468-481639 GCF_000697945.3 Frankliniella occidentalis | reverse complement strand
TGCGACCCTCACCCTTCCCCCCCCCCTCCTCTCCTCTCTCCATCTAGCGCGCCCGCCGCACGAGACACATTTCTCCATTAAGTCATACCGCGACGTGCGCGGATGGGGATAGTGAGAGCTTCTTCTCCACCGGTTACTGATGCTGCTTTCCCGTTTGTCCAGGATGGAAAAACATAAGCAGTACGAGAACCAATCTAGAGCATTAGATTTTTTTAACGCTATAACTGAAACGAACTGGGTGGCATTGGAACTAATGTTTAATGAGAACACTAAAACTTTCTGACGGTATTAAAGGTAGTTATTTATACGTATTCATACACAGTGAAAAATACTCATAAGGGTTATGGAAAAATTTTCCATGATAAAAGTCGTAAAATTACAATTTGAAATTGTAAATTTACAAGCACTCCCTATCGACTTGGAATTGACCGACGAACAGGAATGGGCTGTCGTAAATTTACGACATATTTTGTAAATCAAAATTACAACAAATGTCGTAAATTTACGACATATTTTGTAAATCAAAATTACAACAAATGTCGTAAATTTACGAGGATATTTTTCACAGTGTACAGTTAAATTTATGTAAGTTTTCAATCGTAAAAAATGCAATTAAATTATTAGCACGCGTGTTTCAAGTTTGGGAAACAGTTGGTTATTGAGAAGGTTACAACAATCTTTATCAAAATGGAGAAATTTTGACATTTTTCCTCAAAGGACTGTCTAAAATGGTCCGTTCAACTAATTTAAGTCTGTTGGCCGCTCGTTGTGCCATACATTGGAAAATCAATCAGATCACGCTCACAGACTGTTCCTTAAATACCTTTGAGAACTCCATGTTGCTTGGTTGCTTGTGTGGATGTCGGGTGCAGACTGAAGCCAATTGGGGCCGAATCCTTATATATGAATCGACAGTGTTTGGCGGCGGCGCCGGGCCTTGCTGCACCGCGGCGGGTGGCTGCGTCCGGGGTGCGGGCGGGCTGCTGGGCGCGCCCGGGGGAGCGAGCGAGCGAGGCGAACACACCGCTGCCAGATTCGCACGCCACCACCCGGCTACCCTGGTGGGGTGGCTGGGAGGGCGAGCCCCTTGGCGAGCCCCCAGCACATCAGCTGGCGGGGAAGGGGTGTGTCTGTGGGTGTGTCTCCTGGACCCCCCCCCCCTCTCCACCCC
>NW_026267377.1:476757-479513 GCF_000697945.3 Frankliniella occidentalis | reverse complement strand
CCCGCCCTGCTCCGCCCTGCTCCATTATGTGGAAGTCGCGATTCATTCCAGACACGTGAAGGGGAAAGACGCCCGGCCGGTGGTTAGCGGGTATTCCGAGAATCAGGGAGAGCCTCTTTTGCCCTCTTCCAGCCAGTCCAGCACACTCCCAAATTATTTCAAACCAAAACAAAAATGCGGAGTATAGACACTTACCATAAGAACATGCAATTAGACAAGGCTGCAACTCTGGTGTATGTGCGAATTATAGCAGCAACACAGACCGTACACGAGGCCGTTCTCTTTACAGTTGCTGCGAAAATGACGAGGTTTGTCGGTTTGTCACGCCCAATGACATGATACAGTACTTTTAAGCGAGAAAGTCAATTGGAGTGTTGTGGAATCTGTAAGCGACAGTTGTGTCGAAGGTCTCCGCTCGGCGGAGATGTCCGCCCCCCGCGGGCCGGGGCTCCCCTGGACTCCCCGCTTCTCGCGCGCTGCCCCCGCTGCCCCCACGGCCAGGCCGCCCTAACCCGACCTGCCCCAACGCCGCCCGGCCGGCCGGGGCACCGGGGGCGTCACCCGTGCCTCATATATAAACTGGAGCCTGCCCCTCGTCCAGGCACAGTAAGTCAGCACACCGCAGTCATGGGGATCAGCAAGGTGAGTACGGCGGAGGAAGCAAGTATACAAGTGTTTGCGGGAATAATTAATTGATAAGACATCCATTATCCTAACTATGTATCAGAAAAAATATTCTACTTTCATTATTTTCGTGCTTTATTTGCCCAGGCCATCATCGTGCTCGTCGTGGTGGGTGCCGCGGCCGCGCAGTACAAGCAGCAGCAGAGTTACGGGCACGCCCAGTCCTACGTGTCGGTGAATCAGCTGTCGTCCGTCAAGCACGAGTACAAGCACGCCCCCGTCTACAAGCAGGAGCCTCTGTACGTCAAGCACGAGTACAAGCAGCCAGAGTACATCCAGCACGAGTACAAGAAGCCCGAGCCCGTCTACATCAAGCACGAGTACAAGCAGCCGGAGCCCGTCTACATCAAGCACGAGTACAAGAAGCCCGAGCCCGTGTACGTCCAGCACGAGTACAAGCAGCCAGAGTACATCAAGCACGAATACAAGCAGCCCGAGCCCGTCTACATCAAGCACGAGTACAAGCAGCCAGAGCCCGTCTACGTCCACCAGGAGTACAAGAAGCCCGAGCCCGTCTACGTTCAGCAGGAATACAAGCACGAGCCCGAGCACTACGTAAGTACGGATAGAGCCCCTGGAGGGTAGACTCTCCCGTTGGACTTCTGTGTTGTGCGGGTCTGCATGCCCACGGTTGGTTAGGGGCTTGTGACGGTCGCATCCGCTCTGCACAGGGTCGTCACGTGCCATTACTAACCCTACTCATATGTTGTGAGTGAAAGTAACACTTGCTCCCCGTGACTTCTTTTACCTATTGGCAAGGCTGTCGATCATAACCAATCGAGGCTGTCGATCATAACCAATCGCGTTTGTTCCGAAAACCATATCGGGTCGTGTGTCTGTACTATATTTTCATTATTTGCACCGTTTACTCAAAAAGTTCGTTCGGTATTTGTGTCTGTTTCGCAGGCTCACCCAAAGTACGCGTTCAAGTACGGCGTGCACGACTCGCACACCGGGGACGTCAAGGACCAGCAGGAGGAGCGTGACGGTGACGTGGTGAAGGGCGAGTACTCGCTGCTGCAGCCCGATGGCAGGAAGCGCATCGTGCACTACACGGCGGACAAGCACAGCGGCTTCAACGCCGTCGTCTCCTACAGTGGCCACGCCGCGCACCCAGAGGGCTACAAGAAGGCCGAGTCCGCCCACTACTGAGCGCAGCGCCCACCCGTCAACGACTGACAAACTATCTCATCTCAAAGACTGTGTAGAGAAGAAGACAATCATGTAAATACCTCACTAGCGAATAAATAAATTTATTGACGAAAACCTTGTATGTCTTTTGGCTACACCCTCGTGCTCGCGGGCTTTCGCGTGTCTTGGTGGCATAACATTGAGACTCGCGCCTGCAAAAATGTGCGAAAACAAAATGTTCGACACGCGAAGAATTAATTAAGAGTCTTTCTGGGCTCTCTGCTCGCAGCCGGCAGCCGGCAGCCTATATCCCGTCAGCACCACCCGCACCGCACCACCGCAGACTCCGGGAAACTGCAGCAATCGGCCGTGATGGCCGAGCAGCCCAGCCCAGGCTTGGGGAGGAAGTACCCTGTTACAATGCACGCGCCCCCCTCGGCGCGTAGCCTATTTGTCATAACATGGTGCAATGTGTGTCCTTCGATCATGTGGTGGTCTGTGATTGTGAGCGCCGCCCTTCCAGCGCTGCACACGGGAGCTGGAGGCCCGTAGACGGCGCTAATCTGTCCCGTGCGAGGCGCACCCACACCGGCCCGCGCTGCGCTGAGTGGCGCAAACAACAACAACAACTTTGTACCGATGATGACTTGCCGAGCGGCCGCCGTCGCCGCCGTTACGACAAAGCGCCGCAATTGTTGTGTTCTTATTTCATTGGCCCAATGCGCGGCTCGGTTCGGACTCAGCCGGAGCCGGCCGGCCGCTTGGCATGTCGTCGGCCGTGTTCCTGCCGGCCCGGCACATCTTGCGCCTGTAGCACCGCCGCTCTTGTGTCCTTCCTGAAACTGGGGCGGACTGCGAAATATAACAAAAGAACATCAACATGATTTTGTTTAAATTCAAAGGAACAAAAATCCCCCCCCCCCAAAAAAAACAACAATAAA
>NW_026267377.1:467446-469451 GCF_000697945.3 Frankliniella occidentalis | reverse complement strand
TTAAAGTAGTAGGTGCACCTTGAAAATCGGTGATCCTCTGCTGTGCGCTGGGTTGAGTCGATGCGGAATTCCCAAACCAAACTGCAAATATTGTTTGAGCTATAGGGTCTTTGTATATGCTGAACGAGCTCATATAACTTACCTACCAGTAGTGGTATTCTTTTAAAAAGTTACTTCCAGTATTTGTGTTCTACTTTAGAGCATTTCGTTCAAACCAGGAGTAAAACTACATATGTTGGGGCTTCAGCACAATTTCAAAAGTAAGCGCGCTGAGGGTGCTGAGGGGCATAAAAACCACGCCATTGGGACTGTCGAGACCTATTTTTTTTATTGTTGGTTTCTTTGTACAGCAAAACTGGTTTTAAATTTTTTAAATAATAATAACTGATTCGAGAAAATTTCGTCTAAATCTCGAAAAATTGAGTTGTTACTTCACTAAATTCGTTTTTGTTTGGTTTTTAATTAATGAAAGTTGGTAGACCTGTCGCACCACTGCCTTGTCAAAAATGATAACTATGCATCACAGCGTACACGAATATTATTTTGACGTTTGATTCAAGCAGACAAATCTTTCTTGTAAATATGACTTTTCAACCCTGTAGCCCGCCTGGAATAGAACTTTTCCGCACTGACAAATACTACATATTCATTCGTGATAACTACAGTTTGTGGTGGGATCGAAGAAGTGGGCAATTCGACGCCAAAACAGGTATTTTCGACAATTGTTCGCACTCCTCAAACTGCAGACGCCCACATGCCATTTTCCTTTTACTTTGTTTTGCCTGTACCTTTACGTTTTGACTTCGTTACTGTTTTTCTATTCAACTGAGTGAATCCCACCACGACGTGTTTCTTGTTGATCATTGGCTTTATTTGTGTCATCCTTCTCCTAGTTAGATTCCTTTGTTTCTCCCACACTTGGTGACTCAGTTCTGGACTGTTTTCAGTGACTTCATTTAATATTTGAAGTTTTTATTTTACTTCAATAATGTGTACTTCTGGAACTGCATGAAATAATTTTAGTATTTCAAGGGATCCTATTACTTACCGTTAATATTTTCTTGTAACTAGCTTTGGATCTTGTCCACGCTGAAGACCCATCTTGTTTGGGCATATTATACGGAATTGTGGGAAAAATATCAGCTCAGTCATCAGAGGACCGTCTTCTTCTTGTTCGAGAGTGTGCTTTAGTTGGAAATCTTCCTGGAGGACACGCTGTGTTTAAAATCAAAGGAGTTTCATTTTTGTCCCTTACGGAAGAACCATCAGATCTTAATTTAGATCCATGCAGGTATCCTTTGTGTGTTTTTCTCTATTCTAACATCTGTTCATCAAATTTGTTCTTTATAAATAGCTGTTCCTCTTTTATGTCATAAGAAAACATCGGGAGCAACGAGATCCAAAGAAGGGTCCATTTGGTGGTGCTAGTCTCTTTGACCAGAAAGCTGTTCTTGGTAAAACATGGGGCTCAATCAAATCTGCTGGGAATACAATCAAAAACACCACTCAACAAGCTGCTGCTCTTGCAACTCTACAGGTAGATGTTGAATATTTTTCTTTTTCATACTGTTTATCTATTTTCATTTTTATTACTAACTTGTATCATTATCTGCATTTTATCTTGATTTGTTCTGTAATATGAAATGATACAATAACAAACTAAACTAATTCAATCAACTTTTATATGCATAGGTGAAACAAGGGCCAAGACAAGATTCAAAACAAAGAGAGAAATTTGAAAGACGGATTACTGAAGAGCTTGTGCGTATATTCACTGAAACTGACTCATTTTACTTCTCATTTACTGGAGATATAACCAACAGTCTGCAGCGTCAAAGCAGCAGCTCATCAAATATCAAGCAATCTGCAAGTGACCATGGAAGTATTAATTTAAACACGATCGATGACCGTTTTTTCTGGAACAAACATATGCTTCAAGACATTCTAAATCTGAATGTGAGTTTTCTGGTGTAAAGTCATATATATCTAGCCATAACTTTAATAA
>NW_026267377.1:459831-467396 GCF_000697945.3 Frankliniella occidentalis | reverse complement strand
AAACGAAGAAAAAACGTTTTCCTGCAATGCGAGTGGTGATGGGATGGGGCTCATTGGGGACTCGCAACTCTCAGAGCCATAAGTCTGTATTCAGACTGTCAGATTATTGCTTAGTGAGTAAGATTGGGTGTCAAACTCACACTATGGAAAATAGTCGTAGGCTTACGGTGATTTTTTCATTGATGTGTGTCGTAAAGTCACAATTTGAAATTGTAAATTTAGAAGCACTTTGCAACGACTTGGAATTGATCGACAAGAAAGAATGGGTTGTCCCAAATTTACAGCATACAGGGTGGGTGTTCCGCGCCGTCCTTTTTAAATGCTTATACTGTACCGGATTCACGCGTGCTGGCGCTGGCAGGCTTGCCTACCGTAGCTCACCAGGGCGCCTTACGGCGCCGTGCGAGTATGCAACCCGTCCGCACGTAAGAATCCGGCACAGTATAAGCATTTTTAAAAGACGGCGCGGATCACCCACCCTGTATTATGTAAGTGGAAATAACAACAAATGCAACTGTACGAGGATATTTCTCACACAGTGTGCAGCTCAGTTAAGTAATTTGCATAAAATGAGTGCGGTTTGGTATCATATTCCAAGTGCTAGGATTGCCCGCTCATACGTGACCGCGGGAACCCATTCTGTTAGCACGGTACGCTTCCTAACCACGAGTAAAACAAATCGTCTGTTGTGCGTGCAGGTTCGACTGATATTGACTCTGGGTTCTCTTCGGCCCTCTTCTTGTTTTGCATATGGACCGGTGAAGTACAACATGGGCCTGAGGCAACGCGGCGCGTTTCCGCGCCGCCCCCGCCGCCGCTGCACTCGATGCATACCGAAGGAAGATGTGTGTGTGTGTGTGTGTGTGTGTTGTGTTCCTGAATTCCTAATTACTGCTCACTACTACGTACTACTACACTGGGAGGTGCGGCGGGCGGGCGTGAGCAGAGGTGTTGGTTATATGGACTCCCCCCCGGGGAGTCGGCGGGAGCCGGAGGGGATGCCCCTGCCCCCTGCTGCAGGCGGGGGCGGTGCGGGGGCGGTGCGGGGGCGTGGCCGGCACCCAGCTGCTGTGGTTTGTGGAGGGGGGGGGGTACTTTTGTTAACGCGTTATTGGCGCCGGACACCACAGGAGCAGGGACTTGCACAATGACGGTAACGGGCTGAGCCGGGCAGTACGTGGGGGCGGGGCGGCGGGCCGCGGCGGGGCGAGGCGGGGCGAGGCGGGGCGAGGCGGGGCGAGGCGGGGCGAGGCGGGGCGAGGCGCTGCGGAGGGGTGGGGCCGCTCTGGGCGCCCACCTATATAAGCCTCTGTTTGGCGCCATGTGAGCACCAGTTACCAGCCTCTCATCGTCTAGACGAGAAGTACCTCCTCCTCCTCATCACCCGCAGCCATGGCTTTCATCAAGGTGTGCATCATGTCAAGCTATGTGTGTGTGTTGTGAGTGCGTCGTATGTGAGGCCCCAGTGACGCACCAAGTCCACGGCGTTCTCAGCGTGCTCCCAAAACAAACGTGCCCAGTGTTTCTCTTAGTGTGAAGAAAATGTGAACAAAATCATTTTAATTTTGCAGTTGGCTCTTGCCCTGACCCTCCTGGTGGCGGTGGCTCTGGCCATGCCCGGCGGTCACCACGCCGAGTCGTACGCCAGCTTCAACCTGTTGGATACCGGCTATCACCATGGAGGCCACGAGTCGCATCATGAAGAGCACCACTACGTGAGTGACCAAAAACAGTTGCTAGGACTCGATACAACTAGAATTTCTAAGGTTATGCCTCTTGATTAGGTAGGTAAACGATGCCTCTACTCTCTACGGAGGGTATCGATCTATTCTATAACTAGTAGTCTCTAGTTCGAAGCTGAGCGAAATTTTGGATAAAATTATATTATGTCTACGCGTTTGAGGCTGAAACTTTGGAAAGTTATGGTACCCCAAGATAAAAAAAAAATCAGAGCACAATAACTTTCCCATTTTACTTTACCTATACGCGGTACTAGTGACTTGTTCTGCGAATCTAGATTTTAACTCTAAAGATAGAACTAGAAAAGCAGAAGGCTTAACTTTTTAAGTATCCTTATATGTACTAGCTGGAAATTTTCTATAGACTATCTGATGATAGTTGTAGAAAATGTATAAAATGCCGGCACGAAATCTGTTTTAACATTTATATATACAATATGTAAAACGATATTTTTTTATTATGTTGATTAGACAGTTGAGTGGACGGGACTATGATTTTTGAGAGAAAACTCGGGAAAACTAATACTACCGCGAAACACGTAAATCTGCCTCGGCCATCGACTTACACAGTGAAAGGGGGGAACGGTATCTTGGAGGGGGAGGGGGTGGGGCGAGGTGGATTTGCCGAAACAGTAGCCAGCAAAGTGAACATGAAATTGCCGCTCGCGGGCGCTCGTCGCCCCGCCCAGCCGTAACGGCCGGTGGACCGACTCCTCCGCACGCGCAATGCGGGGCTGAGCATTGCCCTGGCTGAGCGACGCGGCTCGATGCTTAGCTCAATCGAACGGGAGGTGTTCTATATTCTTCCAGGTTTGGGTAATCCTCCATATACTGGTGTAGGAATGTAGAGCACCGTTCGTTCGATTGAGCGCGATGGTTACACGAAAAAAGAAGAATTTGTTGTGAGGATCAACTGTGTTTGGTAGGCTAAATTCAATAGCTGGAATCGAGAATCCGACACCCACAACCAGGAGGTGGTTGTGGGTATGGGGTTCTCGATTCCAGCCATCGAATTCAACCAACAAAAAAGAACTGATCTCCAGAACAAAGTCTATTTTTACCGTGTAGTCTTGCAGCTTAGGGTCAGCCATAATGGCAGCAATTAAATAGTTAATTAAACTAAAATTTAGTTCTGCTCACTAGGCTACTGTTGTGGCTCCGCCCTCGTTTTATGCTTGTCCCTGATTTCCCGATGGTTGCTAAAGTTTTTCGATTTTCTGGGCGCTGTAACAACCTGTGTCGGTGGGCATGTGCATGCGTGCATGGCAGAAATCGTTACTTTTTTCCCTATCTCCACACGATGCACCGGCTTGCCCACAGTCCGTTAAATGAACTTTTCTTTTCCGCCCAAATCGGTAGGCCTATTCGCGTTGCGCAACCTTGGCTGGCTGGCGTGACCACCGCCCCTGGCGCATCTCCTACTTCTTGCTGTCGCAGACGAGCGCGCTGCTCTGGCCGAGGTTCCGGCCCTTCCCGGCCCGTCCGGGGTTGCCTAATGGGCGCAAGGGCCCCCTATTTATTTCCGAGTGGCTGGGCGGGCGGAGGAGCTGCTGAGCTGCCCTCCGAAACGCATGCAAATGCCCGCCCCTCTGCCCGGCGGCCGCGGTCCGGCCGCGCGCGCCGCGCCGCCTCGCAAAGGCTCATGTACTTCACACGGTTTCTGGGCATCTTCGCGCCACGCCTTCACGTCCTCAGGCTCCCTCGGATACCATCTCTCTTGGGAAACAGAGGAGGAAAAGAACAGAGGGAAGGGGGGAGGTGGGAGTCCGGGAGCGAGAGGGAGAGAGGGGAGGAGGCGAGTGATGGCGCCTGCACTGGTGACTGATAAGCGCTCGCCAGCGTTCAGGTTCCCGGTCCCGCCTCCACCACGCGTGCCCCGCGTGCTCGCGCACGTCCTCGCGGTGCAGCCAACCGGCCTATCTCGGGATACCCCGGACGTGCGCCGGATATGTGGAAGTGGGTGATGGCAGCACCTGGCACCTACTACCTCACCACCTCGCGCGCTACTACACGCTGCCTTGTTGATGTTGCAGTCGCACCCCAAGTACGAGTTCAAGTACGGCGTGGAGGACCACCACACCGGCGACCACAAGGACCAGAAGGAGGAGCGCGACGGCGACGTGGTGAAGGGCGAGTACTCGCTGCTGCAGCCCGACGGCAGGAAGCGCATCGTGCACTACACGGCCAGCAAGCACGGCGGCTTCAACGCCATCGTCTCCTACAGCGGCCACGCCATCCACCCCGAGGTCAAGCACGGCCACTACTAGACGACGCGACACTCTGGCCGCCGCCGACCCAGGTCGTCAGCGGCTCCCCCCGGCCCTCGTCGATGACCGACCTGCGGGCCATGGGACCTTCCGGAGAACTCTTTGGAACCTCGCAAAGACTGCAACACACTCTTGCTCATCTTGTAAATAACTCACATACCATCTACCTCATTCTGTAGTTGTACTACCAATTAGGCGCCAATAAAAGAAAAAAGTAAGACTATAGTATTTTATTTCCATGGCTTTAACTAGGCTTTTATAACATGCCCCTCACACTTTTCCCGCACTACCAGGGAAAACGAAAAGAAAAATGACCCGAGTTTGTGTCGTTTCATTTGCAAAGCGGCCTGGCCCGCTGCGAGGCCTTGGGTCTCGTCTAAGTTATAATGTAAGTTGATCACCGCCATGTTGGTCGGTGACACGCTCTCCGTAGGCACGCCTCACCAACGCTGGAAAGTGGAACTGGGTTGAAAGTCACAACCTTACCGTCCGGCCTGTCTAAGGCAAACGGTGCTGTGAGCCGATAATATGCGGCGTCAACACTAACAAAATAAAATGCATAAAACGCATCGACAAGGCCTTGTTGTTATGTTGCTGCTTTTTTATTATTTTTTAAAAAGTGTGGTTTGTGTAGAGTTGAGTGCTGACCGACCAACTAGTGTAATGCTGCCGAAAGAGTAGACTTTATAAAATACACGTATTCTTTGTATCAAACTGAAAAATATAGAAATATTTGCAACGAATTCGGCGGGCTTCTGTGGGAGTGTACCGGGTGTACCTGAGGACGCTGCAGTGTTGCGAGATTGCATGCCCTCTTCCTCTTGAGCTGCAGGAGCCATAGCACTTTGCGAGCGGCCGGGATAGGTAGGTGAACCCGCAACACTGCGGCGTCCTCTCTGTTGCACCCGGTATGGTATCCAACTTGCAGGCTACTTCCCTTTGAACGGTCCTAAGAAGACGACTCAGCATGCTCGGTCGGGCGGAGGCTAGGCTAGCGGAGGCTCCCCGGAGCGTGAAGTGTCAGATGTGTGGCCTACCGCCACGGCGTCTCTGCTCCGCCACGCTCCCCTCCACGTACCCTTGGCCTTTCCTCGCACACCCCGCATAAGAGACAGAGTACGGTACAAGTTAGCTACATCGCGAATGAAAAAAAAAACTGCACTCAAGACTCGAGCATAAGTTGCTAAACGACACGCACTTTCACAGTCCATCTAATATGAACACATGCTGTGCGACCGCAACGCTGGGGTCGGAGCGGGTACTCGTACATCCTTCAAGCACAAGATTAGCTAAAGGGCAAAGGGCAGTAGTATACAGCACACGCATTGTCTTAATTGTTGTGCATATAATTTATTTTCAGAGTTTATGTTTAACTGAGCACTGTAGAATCCTCACAAACAAATTAGTTTGCAAGCTGCGAAGCATTAGGCTGCTTTGTAATACGAATCATTTGGTTTGGAATCACAGAGCATTGAGAGGGGAGCGGTCCAATGCTGCACGTCATTGCCTGCTGCTGCGGAGTTACATGCGCTCTGCGCTTCACTGCATTTAAGGTACCACGGCGTGACTCCTGTAATTCCAGGAATGCTCCCTCTGCTCGGCTCCACACATCGTCCACTTTACCCGATGGTTTGATTCCGACCTTCTCCGTCCTTCGCTTTTTTTTTCCTCTCGCGGGGTACGGGTCGACCGCGTGACTTTTGCACGGGCTTGCTTATGGTCCGAGTACAGGGCTGTAGACTCCGACCGGCGACACCACACCCTTCAGGGACGACAGTGACACTCCAACTCCTGTTAATGAGTTCTTTTACAAAAAAAGAAGAAGTGGAATAAGGGCTACTCTCGGACCACCACAAAGCCTTGGCTTATCACACCCAGAGAACTATATCAGCAATCGAATGGGGGTCGTAGGAAACAAAATTTACATAGGTCCTGAAACCAACTAAGTTTTAGTATACTCTAATTTTAAATATCGTCTATAAAATAAGTTGCCTTGGCTAAATTGTTTAATCAGTACAATCGAAATTCCGTCCACACAACTAAAATTTTATCGGTTTTGAATTTCGGAAATTTTGTAAAATTGCTCATTCTCTAGTCCCACTGACGGGAACAAGCGGGAGCAAACTTTTCGTGAGGAAGGGTGTTGCACCTATAGACTTTGCACTTGAAACAAATAATTGGTTTTGTTTGGGTCTGTTTCAACTAAATTTTAGTTCTTATGACTGATTTCTTTCATTTTCATGCAGTGCGGTTGGTTTGACCTATGAATAATATTTCGTTCCCTTTTTTTGCAGGTACTGTTATTGTACTTGGTATTGGCATTTCCAGATTCAAGGGGCGTGCGGCGTGCCTCTACTTTTACCACCGGCATCTGGAGCGATACACGTATTTATTGGTAGTTTTTCCCGAAGTTACGGCCCAGAGTCATTACTTTCGTGACATTGCATTTTCTAGGTTACGGCTAGCCGGCTAAAATGCGGTATACCTAGTGCACAGGAGAGCCAGTGCGTGGCGTGGCGCGGCGTGTGCTACCGACAGCCGTCTGCCTCGACTAGCCGTTTTTAAGAGAATAACCAACTAATAACAATCATAATCATAACGCCACTACTAGGAGACATGCCGCGGTTCGTTGTCAAGAACGCCATTCCGACAAGCCGCACACGGTGGTGGCCAGTCAGCTCTCAGCCTCAGACCCGCCCCGCCCCCGCTTTACCCGTCACCTCACCAGCAAACCGGATTGCCCCGCGAAAAAGCCAACAACACAACACACTTTTCCATGCACATACCCCGGAATATTTCGTTGATATTATACTGCACCGCATGCAGCCACCCTATGGCCCCTTGCTAGTAGGCAACGCGCCCGCACGCCTGGCATGCAGTACAGTTTAACTAAATTATGCTCCGGGGTCTATGTGGACCACCCCCTTGTATAATCAGAGATTAAAGTACTCCAGCATCGCCACTGGTATCTTTATAATTACGATGGAATCCCTTTCGAGCAGACTGCTCTCTACGCATTTTTTTTCATACTACACTGGTCGCCCGGTCCGGGAGCGTTTGGTAATGTTATAACTTTTGTTTAATGAGAGCAGGGTTATTTTTGTGTGTTTTTTTGGGGGGGGGCGGAGGGAGGGGGGTTCGGAGAAAGGCCTCTTACTACATTCACTACGTAGGTTAGAAAATCGGCAATAGGTGGCCATAACAGCACGATGTCCCTGATCAGCCGAGCCGTTAAAGCGTACGGACTCGCCTAGGCGAAGTGTTGTTATTGCGATTCGCAGAATTTGCAATGAAAAATGCATGACTACTGCTGTGCGAGGAGCGGTCCAGGCTGCCCCCCTTGCATACCCCTCCCCTACCCCGGGCCGGACCCGACGGACTCGACCCGCTGCTGTGAAGCCCCGCCCCTCCCCCCGCAACCCCCTCTGCCGCGTCCCGTCCTGTGCGGGGGGGCCATGGAGGTCCTAGTGCACACCGGTCAGGTCGAGGGGTGCAGGTGCGGCGGGGCGCGGCGGGGCGGGGCGCGGGCCGAGACCGAGGTCCCACCCAGGCAGTCTTA
>NW_026267377.1:440739-458306 GCF_000697945.3 Frankliniella occidentalis | reverse complement strand
ATATTATAATTCTATATGTAATTTATAAATTTATTGTTTCAGACGTTTACTCTGGGTTTAATTTCAAGGCGTAGTCGTTTCCGTGCTGGCACTAGATATAAGCGTCGAGGTGTAGATGAAGAAGGAAAATGCGCAAATTATGTTGAGACAGAACAAATTGTATCATACCAAAGTCACACAGTTTCATTTGTTCAAGTACGGGGTTCTGTACCTGTTTATTGGTCTCAACCAGGATATAAATATCGTCCTCCTCCTCGTATTGACAAAGGTATTTTTTCTTTCTTTTTAAATTTTTGCTCATTTTGTGTAGAATAATTGACAATCTGTATTTAATATCCGACATATTTTTAGGAGAAGCAGAAAATCAAATTGCCTTCAAAAAGCATTTTCAGGAAGAGTTAAATATTTATGGTCCTGTTACTGTTGTAAATTTAGTGGAGCAGTGTGGGAAAGAACGTGTTATATGGGATGCATATACTGATCACATCCTTTTGTACAATTCACCACAGCTGACATATGCTACTTTTGATTTCCATGAGTATTGGTAAGCTGAATTAATAAATTCACATGTTATTTAACAATCTAAACTCCTATACTCTAAACTCCTGGTTTACTGAGTTATTTCTCAAAGTCAATTATCTTCATATTGCAGTCGAGGGATGCATTTTGAAAATGTTTCAATTCTGGTGGAAAGTTGTGTGGAGACCCTAAGAGATATGAGCTACTGTTGGAGAGACAAAGAAGGTTTAATTTGTAGCCAAAAGGGTGTATTCAGAGTGAACTGCATTGATTGTCTTGATAGGACAAATGTAGTGCAGGTATTTTCTAAATTTCTTGTGGTTTGTGTTGCACTCCAATACCCAGATTTTGATTTTTATTAAATATTATTTTTGTGATTTTTAGACTGCCTTAGCAAAAGCAGCCATGGAGATTCAACTCTACAAACTTGGTTTAATACCACCCGAAGGCACAATGCCTCTTACACTGCGGTCAATGTTCCAGCAACTTTGGGCAAACAATGGAGACATCATAAGTAAACAATATGCTGGAACTAATGCTTTGAAGGTACGGATTTGACCAGTTTACTCCAGCAGCATATTCTGTAGTTTAGAAACCTCTTCTCATTCTGGCTTGGTTAAATTATCTTTGTAGGGTGACTATACAAGGACAGGGGAGCGAAAACTGACTGGAATGATGAAAGATGGAATGAACTCAGCTAACAGGTAATCAACTGTACTCAATGTATATGTCTTACAACTTTAGTTTTCAGCTGAGGATAAATGGAGTATTTGGTTTTACCCTCATCATTATTGCGATTGTTTAAAAAAAATTAATGACAGACTTCCAATACACCACTTTTACTGCAGATATTTTCTTCAGCATTTTTCTGATTCTTATCGACAAGCAGGAATAGACTTAATGCTAGGCCAGCCTGTATCAGTTGAGTCGATAGACATGCTGAACAGGCTTGCTGAAGAATTTCATGAGGCAGCATTACTTGATGCAGCTTTGACCCCCTCTCTTTCCCACGACTTAGCCAATGCCCCTGAAATTAGAGGGGCTACAGCAACATTCCACGTGGCCAGGTTGGTGCCACTGAGAACCTCACCAATAACATGGGCTTGAACAATGAAAAGGGACCCACAAGTTTAGGTTCTGCTGGTTCAAGTGCTACTTGTGTGCTTGTGTTTGTGTATTTATTTTGCCTTTAACAACATGGGTGCCAAATTTGTGTGTGTTCTTCTATAGTATCACCTAACACAGTAGTCTGGAGGTTACATACAGTGTTACATTTACTTATTTCAATTCTTGTTTGGATTGTATGTGTTTAGATTTGCATTGTATGTTTCTACAACTTGATGTTCTAAAATTCCTTTTGAAAAGTATTTCCAGTGGCAAGTGGTAGGGGTAGTGGATTGTGAAAATTACCTGATAAAAGTAGAGATGAAATATATTGGGTGCTACTCCTAGTGTTTTAACTTCCTGATATTTATGTGCTTTTCTCCTCTAAATTAACTGGTTGGGTCTGCCATCCATGTGGAATTAAAGTCTGACCCACACTTTACTGATAACTGTATAATTGTTGTTACAGGTACTATCTCAATCGTTTTAAAGATGTGTACAGACAAGCTACAATTGATTTCATGCTTGGTATGTTTAGAGGGAATATATTTTAAACCTTCTCAAAAAAAATTTTGATTCGAAAACCATGTTTCTTTCCCTTTAATAAATGATAATTATAGGAAATCCAGTGTCTGAAGAAGAGTTTTCATCAGAGAAGGCTGGTGAAGAAGAAGAGAGTGGAAACACTGCAGAACATGTGAAACTTTTGATCGAAGATTGCAAGAAGATGCTTATTAGTGATTCCAGTATGGTTCTTGGAGCTTGGGGTCTCATTGACGCTGATCCTGTGTTAGTTAATATTTCCTCTAAAACATTTTAGTATACACTGTGATGTGCGATCTTATTCTTTTTACATTCAAATTCCTTACACTAAACTTTTTTTCTATAGCACGGGAGACCCGACAGAAACAGAAATGGACACTATCTTGATTCTGACCAGAGACTCCTATTATGTTGCTGAGTAAGTTCTATTTGAAATGTTGCATGAAAGAACTTTCTGCCCATAGCTCCTATCCAAATCCAATTTTTCAATCTTTTACCTGATACCTACCCTACAAATAACATTATTATCTTTTTTAATCTATTTTTCAGCTATGATGAACAGATGGATAGAGTCACTAAGTACCAACAAGTGTTACTGAAAGACATTACGTGGCTGGAGCAGGGAACTGCAGAGTTGAGCACCACTGGTTCTTTGTTTAAACAATCTTCACGCAGCTTACATCACTGCATACGCATTCATTATGCTGTCGATTGTCAGCCAGGTTATTTTCATATGTTCAGATCTGCTCACATTCGCTTTTTTAATAATGTAGCTGTCGAAATTAAGTCACAAGAGGAGATGGTTGGTCAGTATCTACTTAAATTTTTCATTTTATGAGAAAAAATATCCAATCTTACTTATTTTATCATCATTACAGAATCACTGAAGGCAGTATTTGAAACGTTTATTGTGGCACTTGAGATTGCTGGTGTTTCCTCTGTTCCTACAAGTTCAGGCCGACCCTTAGAGAAAATGAAATCTAGAACTGTGGCTGGAGATCCCAATCGCAAACCTAGTGGTTTATTAAGCTCATACCTAGATGTTGCATCTATTCCTTCTATGACAAGAAATGTGTCTGAAACACAACTGACAACTTTGAAAAGTGTTGGTAGGTATTGTTGCTTGTACAAATAATTTTGTTTGCAGAACTACAGTGTAAGTTAGCAAGTAATAATTTTCATTTGAATTCTAGGGAGTAAGGCACTTTCAAATATGACAAGTCAGTTTACCAAACTCAATCGCCTGGGACAGAATCTAAACTCTCGTTCTCAAACTTCACGTCAAGATGGGCAGTTATCAGACAAACAAGTAAGATGTTTTTCAAACTCATAAAGTAAATTTTTTTACGGTAATTTAAATACTGTTGTTTTTTTTTTTTTTGCTTTTTTTTGGGTAGGCCAAGGATTTTAAATCTGTGGAAAATGCGCACCACTTACATGAGCAGCAAGTTATTTCACCAAAAATTAGTCCTGTGGAAAATAATTCAGGAGCTGAGTTAACTGGATCTGTTGTACCAGAGCGCGAGCTACATAAAGATAAACATTTGGCCAGCGTTGGTATTGTCATGGCTCATGGAAAGGTAATTACCAAGACTGTTTAAGATACAATATCAAATATGAAAGTTTGGAGTGTGGAACACACTTTATTGGTATCTTTGTTTTTCAGGGTGCATTACAGTCCTCTCCAGCCAACACCAGTGGTCATGCTCCTCTGATTCACGATGTTTCTCTGACAAGGGTGGTTCAACAAGATACATCTGCCACCAATCACCTGCGTAAATACCCTCTTATGCATTCCCGCACGGATTTAACTCTAGATGTGAGCAACCTAGTTCTTACCAAAGTGGAACCTGTTACCAAAGATGATGTTCTAAAAAAAGGAACCCCTAAAGAAAACTTGCAAGCACAAGATACTAAATTGGTTCCTCCTAGCAGTCTCACACTCCACAAACATCATTCTCATTCATCTGGTGAGGTAACTGATAAGCCTCCTGCTGAATCAGATTCAGTAACCTCAGTAATTTCAGGACACGAAAGTGTTGATAAATTATCAACTAACCCTAATATCAGTGTGTCCAAGAGTGAAAATTCATTGAAAACTATCAGTGACACACTGACACAAGCAATTACAAGTCCCAGTGCCTCCACAGCTAAAGATATTGTTTTGTCTCCATTCTCCAAGCTAGCTAAAGGTATGAACGGCAAGTCCTATCTTTAAATGGGTGAAAGGTGGGTTGATAACTTTTTAAAATTTTTGTTTTATTGTAGGAATGCAACACTTAGGAGCAAACTTGGATCCTAGGAAACTGAAGGCTGGTGGGACACCAAATCTTCTTCCTGCAATGGTACCTTTAAAATTACACTCAGAGGAAAACCACATACTGGCAGAACGATGGAAGAATAGCAATACAAAGCTCATAGCTCTCTGAAAATTGCCAAGGAAAGGTGCTCCTTGCTGTCCGACGCTGAGGTCAAATACAAACCGGAAATGCTTGCGTCTTCCAGCAATTTGCTGCTCGCAAGTGGACATTTTATGCTCAGCATAAGTCATTGTAAAGAACTGTCTATAAAAATCAGTCACACGAAACTTGATCATTTGAAATTGATATCTAAATATACATATAGTATTCCTTGTTTTTCAATGCAACTGTACTGTATTTACATTGCATTTTAACAACAACACATTTCCCTATTACAACTAAGAATAAATTCAAATTCACGTGCTGGTGTGAGGAAATTCTTTAATCTCATTAAGACGATGTATTTAGTTTAGGTATATAATCAACTTATATAATTCAAAATTATTTTCAAAAAGTGTCTTTAAAGATATTCTAGGCAGTTTGACTTCCAATCGAGAACAGCAGTAACACCTTTCCATGAAGAGGCTTCAGTTTAATCCTACCTCAAGATGCCTCACAGCTACTGTGCTCTGATGGTTGTTTAATATTTAAGTTTCTTATGGTAGTTTTAGAATTTTGATCTAAAGTGGTCAATTGATGGTGTGATCAACATGATGTGTAGGACCTCAAACTTTGTGAATCAATCATTACATTACTACTTTTGGTGTTACCCCATTTTTATTTTGGACCTCGGGAGTATTGTCAATGTTTGCAAGATTATACCTGTGATTACAATTTAAGTTTTTATACCTTTGAGTTTCTGTTTGTGTTGCCAAGTGTTGCTTTCAGGCAACTACCTTTCAAAGAGAGTGCAATCCTGTAAAACTATAACTTTTTGTGATTTTAGTTTTGAGTACGGTATCACTATTTCTAAAATCACAAAGCTTTTTTTAATTTTTTTTTGTATTCTCTTTTATATTTAAGACATGTGGTTTTATGTAAATTATTTGTTTTCAATTTTTATTATTACTTTTTTATCTTATTGAGGATGTTTTGATATATGATCGGATGTTGAGAGGATAACCGAACATGGTTCATTTGAAACATCTCCAATCTTGCTTCAATATAAGGTTGCAATGGGTAAACATAAACCTTTTAAAGAGTAGTTACGGATCTAAGCAGGTGATTTTCATAGTTTTTATTGAATCTGTAATACCGGTGCTTCTTTTAAACGCCTGAATTTGAAAATTTTAATAGACTTTCTTATTTCTCAGTCTGGTTGTTTGCACTGTGATCTCTTGTAGCTCTTAGTTAAAGGCAGGATGAAATGCAGAAGAAGATCATAATGTCATAGTTGCATAGATCTTTTATTGCAAATGTGTTACCTTAATTTTAGCCATTCCACATCAGGGGTTTTGCAGGGTTGAACACCCACTAGTCTGTTTGTGATTTGAGAAGGAATAGTAGTTCCAAATGAAAGGCATTATTGTTGTTTGTGGGAATTCTGTTTTAGACCAAAGAGTTTCAGTCAATTACAAAAAATTTCTTGCACAAGCTTACTAGTTAAAAATAAGCAAATTGGAAGGGAAATGCGTGGCTATTGAAATTGCGATAGAGACATTTTTTCCACAGTATTATTCAAACTAATTGAAGATAGTTGTTAAAAACTGATATGAGCAAAACAGTCAACTGACGGTTGTCAGTAGTAACCAACTCAACTTGTGATATGCTTCTTGGTAGATTAACGACATAGTATATGTATTAAATAAGTGCCTTTATGTATGAAATGTAGGTGAATTTCTCAGCTTTGCGGAAAAGAGTGTGTCCGTCCGGATCGAGTCAGAATTGAGGGGGATAGAGAAGAGAGAGGGGAATGCAATCCGGATCGATCCAAACAGTTCATATTGGACCGATTGATAACTCAGGACAATCGGACGCACTCAAAGAAGTGAATATACATTAACAGTTATGGTCAACTTCCTAGGTGGCAGTAGTGCACAGCGTTGATTGTAATCATAGGCAGTTCACATGGACTTTTACTTTTCTTATTTTTACTTCAATGTTTGGAAATCCTTAACCTCCTTTATTTAAGTTCAAAAGTTTTCTTGTTTCTTATATGATTTTTGTTATGCTAGTTTTGGTTTGGAGAAGTGTAGTGTTCTAGGAAAAATATGCACTGCTTATAAGTACTGACTCTGAACCTTTGATTTTTCTTTGGGGCCATTAATTCATCATATTTATTGCTGTGTAAGATAATTTTCTTCTATATCAGTATCGAAGATTCCCCTTTACCTCAAATTATGTTAATATTTAAATTGGGCCACTATTTATTTTTGTTGTTTTAAAAAAGATGAACACAAGTCAATTATAATGGTGAGAACAAGCTCTCATCAAATTACATATACATATATTACTATTACTGACTATTGAACTGACAAGGCAACGGCTCCCATCTATGTTGTGAACTGTTGATGCTGTTGCTCAACAAAGCAAATAATTCTGATTTTCTTTAGCTTTGTTAGATATGCAACCTTGTTCTTTTAACTACATCTTGAGTGATGAGCTCATTTTATAAAACTGTGTCAGTGCTTGATTTTATAACAATGTATCAGTGCTTAATATGCCGGTGTATGTTAAACTTATTCTTTGGGTGAGTTTTGTGCTGTTTGCCTCCCTTTTCAATACACACCTGGTTTTAGTAAACTAGCAGTGATCACAAGATTTTTTTAGTATCACAAACTTCTTGACCTGTACTATTGTGCCTGGATAAACTTTGCACAAAGACTGTGAAAGCAATAATTTAGAGTAGAGAATTTGCTGTGGCCATAAATAAATAAAATTTGTTAGTCCTTACCAGTTTTGCAAGGTATTGCCTCATCTATTCCAGAAGAATTGTATTATTAGCTATCCTAGTAAAATAAATATTTTATTAATTGAAACTGTGTTTTTTTCCTTTTTCGGCCAACCATCAGAACACATGACCATTTATTAAAAGTTGTGGAAGTCTAGACGGAAGTTTCGTCTGTCATTTGCTCAGAGTCGGAGACATTGGGGTGGTTCACCTCTGACTTTCTACTGTTTGATGAGCGGCGAACATCAAACCCCTTCCAGCAGCATTTTTTTTAGGGTAAATTACAAGAATGTAGAATGTACTTAGGAAAAGGCAAAAAGCAAATTTGAAATGTCCAATTCTTTTTTCCAATGTAATTAAGCTCTGAAATTTTGCAGAAAACAGTAAGAGAAACAATTTTTAGCTGAGCAGATAACATTTTTTCTTTCAAGTGCAAAGCATTCAGGAGTTCTTAGTTTGCTACACATACATATACCGTACATTTTGTTTGCTCAAATAGAATATTGAAAAGGAAACTGTGCATGGACATTTTAATGCCATATTCTGTAAATTTAAGTGCCAAGTAATATTAAAATGCAATATGGCATGAGTCCACATGACTGTGCTCCTTGAGAAGTAATGGACAGTGGTGTAACAAGACCAAAACTATACAACATATAATATACAATAAATTGATTCTCCCAAACTCTTCTTTCCTATAACTTTCAAATCATACTTTTGCATAATTGACAAATGGCCTCTTTCTAAATTTTGGTTCTACATTGCATTTGTTGTAACAATAATATATTGTTGCTAATTTCTAGTGGTTGAGTGGTGTTTAACTAGGAGTGCCGAAATGGCACACACTGTGAAGTTCACAGATTGTCGGGGGTAAAGGCCCACCAGGGGCCCTAAACAACTACAGACCTGACACAAAGGACATCAAGCTGATATTGGATTTAAAAACAACAAGTAAAAACAGGGACTCAACTTTATTGTAATACGAATAATCTAATGAAAAACTAATCAGGGAAAATCTATGTCCATAGTCAATATAATGCGCTTGATGTGTTGAGTACTGGCATTTCACCATCTGCTATTAAACTGTTAATTATGAATCTATTGCTCATTTGGTTAAATATTTCCAATAAAACTGACAAGGAAATATTAAAAATAAGAAACAGAAATTGTACTAGTTTTTCAAACTAAATAAATATTAAATAACACCAATCTAACTATAATACTTCACAATCTACATGTTACAATATAAAAAGGTATTTACATTAGACAAAATTTTGAACAGATGTTGAAGTCAACAAAAAGCCTACTCATGAGTATCAATTCTATACAAACACACAATTTGGCATTGCAGTCATTAGCTTGGATTTTACTTATAGTAATCAGACTTGACAAGCTGCTCGTATCTTTAAAATGAATTGCAAACACACTTGAGAGCAAATCTTAGAAAAACAATGCACTAATTAGTTTTTGTAAACAAAAATACGAAATAAAGAGAATTTCCCTCCACACTGAGAGCTAGAATCAATCTTTGATGAAATTTAGTCACATAGGTAAAACACAAACTACGGCAAACTAAAAAATTTCAATAACAAATATAAAGTCCACTACAGGGTTATTTTATATAAACTGTAAAATCAAATGAACATTTTGTGAGAGTATGGTTAACAGTTGTTAACAACAGTTGGTTAACAGAAAAAAATTCCTACAGAAGCCCTTCTTATCTCATGTTTCCAGAACACTGCATCACCCCTTACCCTACAGATCCACAATATCATTTAATGTTGAGCTCCCAAGCCAGATAAAACATGTTATGCCTTGGTTTGTTCAAAAACATTTGCTGCATCAGTACTGAAGCAAGAGGGAAGTTAAAAAAATGGTTAAAAAAAACTCCTTTCCCAGCTTGCTAAGTCTTGAAGTTAATAAATAGGTCCATTACATAAACAGTCAATATAAGAACCTCACTACTAGTAAAAAATTTGTGTAATATGAATGCCAAAGAAAAACCTTCCAAAAGATCTTAGCAGCTTCTGTTTTCCCCTTTCTGAGAAGAGGGGATATTACGCTTTGATGAAATGGAGAGGAAAGAAACCAAAAGGATACACAGTGTGAACATAAACAAATTTGTATAGTAGAGAAAAGTTTAGCTTGTTTAACTTAATAAGTCTTAGAGATTTGAAAGTTCCATGTGATTTTTTGATTGCAAGCAAATTCCAGTTGTGCCTTGTCCCAACAAACACTTACAGGAAAACATGTTGAATGCACAGGTAGACGAATATACATTTGCAATGAATGATCGTACCTCTATTTAGAGGTGCTCTCAAACTGAACAACAGTTAACCATTTTAAAGCCTGTATAAGGGTTAGAGAGAGGGATGTGATTGTCATTACTAAACCAGGCCTCAGGATAGGATCATCCAGATACACCTCTTATAAAGATAAAGCAACCAGTTCTTTGTCCATTTACTGAAAGCAAGTGAGAATTATGTCAACCAATATGATACAAAAGTGGAGATCAAAATGCCTTTTTTAAACTGTTTGGCAGTTCAACCATGGCATGGCACATAGAAGTTTTTCCCTAACAAAGTTTCAAAGACATATATGCTTCTGTTCGTAAAAATAGATGTGAGGGACAAATGCAAATGGAATGGAACATTAAATCAAGAAAAGTTATACTATTTTAAGGCCACAAAACACAATTAGGAAGAAGAGAAGCCCATGATTCAGAATCAAAATAATAATGCACAATTCCTGAATATACCTACAAAGCAATGGAATGTTTTCTTACTGCAATACTTATGGTGGATTTAATCTTGTTTCGTGAGGCGCTTCACAATAAATCGCCTCCGCTGAAGCAGTTCTCTTCAGACATTATGAGCACGAAGATTGGCTAGCCCATCTGCATCACCTGAGGCACCTCATGGCGAGGAATTTTGCATCACGAGACTAAATCCACCATTATAGTACAAAGCATGACAATAGTTTAATGAAACAGATTGGAGGATTGTGAGTATTGCAATTTGAATATGGTACTTAAATACCAAAATGAAAGGAAACTAAGCATCATATAACAGTTGAGCAAATTCAAAATGACAAATTTATGACACATTCAAAAAAGTGCACCTCAATGCTTTATGGCTAAAAACTACGCCTGAGAGAAAATAAATCATGATACTAGTCATTGTTTTCATTTAATATGAAAAAACAAAACAAGAGAATTTAACCAAAAATCCCTCTGCAGGATAAGTTATGCTACA
Source organism: Frankliniella occidentalis (assembly GCF_000697945.3). Lineage (NCBI taxonomy): Eukaryota > Metazoa > Arthropoda > Insecta > Thysanoptera > Thripidae > Frankliniella > Frankliniella occidentalis. The sequence continues at coordinate 447,696 of NW_026267377.1, read as the reverse complement.
TTTACGCTTTTGACAGATGTGGTCTGCAAGTTTCACCTTTTACTTTATCAGTTATTTTCAACTAAACATATTCCACAATAAACATAACAGAAAAAGTCACTTCATTCCAAGAACACTTTGGGGTGTATGTACTGCTGAAGAATTATAAATATTATGTCACGTGACCACAAAAAGATTATGCCACAGCCTATGTGTTAGGTGTTACACTTACCGGAAGATATTTCAATAAAAACAATGCATAAGGATTGTACAGAAGGCAGAAAGATGAGACTGCTGTGACGGTCCTCGAATATTATCCTTATCAACCTGAGAAAACAATTAAAAGTACATCAGAAAAGTGTTGAAGAAATCAAGTTGATAAACTAACAAAAACACAACATACCTCTTGAGTAAAGAAAACTAATGGAACTAGTCATTATTTCCAGTTTCACCAGTATGATATACATTCTTGCAGTTCTAGAATATTGGCATACAACTTTGCAGCTCCATAAAAAAAAAATGTAGAATACCTAAACAAAATTACGTTGGCACTTGGAAACATTCAAACACAAAACAATTATATGCATTTATAGCTCTACTTCTACAATCAAGTAGTCTGTCTTGTTCAGTCGCTGCAATTCAGTTTGACTAGAAACAATTTTAACAGTGTATCTTGGGTATACTGAAAACTTTGTCACACAACACACAATAGTCTCATAAAATTAAAGCCATTATGAGTATATTTATATAAACGCACTGGTAAGTTTAAAGTACACAGTAAAAATATAAAATGACAGAACTGCCAGTGGAAAAACTGCAGGTACTTACATTATTCTGATTACCAGAATAAGAAGTGTGTTATATAAATGCAAGCAGAGCAAGATGAACATGTTGGTAAAGGAATGCAGCTACTAACATTACAAAGTAGTAGCCTTACAACAACTGATGAGCAGCTTTGCTCATGCCAACACTTTGTTTTTAAAAAAATGAGTACCAAAACAATGTAAATAACTATGATTGAAAAAAGAATACCATAAGATCCATTAAAATGAAATCACAGATATAAAGTAAGGAAATTACATAAACTTAGTATAATGCTATTTAAATGTCCTCAATATTTTATAAATTATTTTGAGTAAAGATATACAAATAAATAAATGTATACCATGCACATGAATTTGGAATGCTATTATCTACATTAATTAACACTGACAATATGTAACTATCTTTGGCATTTGCAGAATGGTCTTTCTACATTCAAGCTGGGCTCCCCCCTGGTGCACTAATTACATCTGACTCAGGCTCAGGTTCTTCCTGAGCAATTAGAGAAGCTGTACCATTACCATTGCCCATTACATAACCATTGGCTTGGCAGTTTGAAGAAATAATGTGGTTATCAGTAACAGTGATGTGAGTTTCAGTAGCTGGCGTCACAGGTGATGCTGCCCCTGATCCTGGAACTGATGCCACAGTTGATCCTACAGAGCCAGCTGGCACTCCTGATCCCGAACCTGCAGCACTTGCGGCACTTGAATGATTGGAACTGCCATACATGGCTTCAAGTGCTCGGTAAAGAAGCAAAAAATCTTCTTGAGATTTCCATATTCCTGGGTGCTTATTATGGTACAGCTTTGCATACATATATACATCAGCATGGTTTTCATATTCGAGTTGTTTGGTTAAAGTTGTTAAGCAACAGAAGATAGCAGCTTCTGTGCCTCCAAACCGATCCATCACAATGATTGGTCCATTTTGATAATCCAAATGCCACTCTTGTACGATTCGCAGCAGCTCTGCCATGGATGACAAAGGGATGCAGTTATGAGGCCACTCTGGGCATTGAATTATACGAACTGGAAGCTCATAGTCATCTTGTAAAGATTGAACAATAAAATCCCGAGTTTGATAGCCCACATGTTCACTTTCTGATATGAATTTAACTTTATAATTTTCAGCATCTAATTCAGCATCTGAGGTAGGCCAAAATGGACCATAGCCTTCATCAAGATTGCAGTTTGACAAAGTTACTATTGTTTGTGCATTGTGATCCCACACCATCTGCCAGAAGTCTTGAATGGTTGACTCAAGCGGATGCTGAGTGATTATAAATTCCTTCAGTTTGTTAAATCCTGGGAGCCAGCTGGCATTAATATAGTCACTACCGTCAACACCTGGTTTAGGGGTCAAATGAACACGAGCATTCTCAACAGGTACCAAATCTTGAGACCTATTCTTAGGTTGATTAATAGGTTTACTTGCAGAAACTAAGTTGAAGTCCTTTGGCTGGAAGCTTGTAACAGATTTGAACTGAGTTTCAAGGAGTGTCTCTCTTTTTTCATTGCCAGATTCCCCTCCATCACCAGATGCTTGAAGACTTAACAGATATCTCGACATATATGCTTGGTTTATATTTGTTTCTCCACTTTCAATAGCTTCCAGTAAAGCATCATGAATAAATATATATTGCTCTTCAGTTTGTACAAGGAAATTGCGTTGAGAACGAATGTGGCGTAGATACCCAGCAATGTTCACATCACCTTTACTCCGGATCTGACGAAGCATTGCATCAAGGACAATGTAAGTACCAGTGCGACCAACACCTGCACTACAATGCACAACAATGGGCCCCGCATCTGATGGATTAGCAGCGGATGACTTCTTGACAAAATTAAGAACAGGTAAGGGATGGTCGGGAGTCCCATGGTCAGGCCAATTGGTATAGTGGTATTGGTAAACAATTCTCTCTGCCGAGTTGTGCTTCTTCTTCTTTACTTTAAGATGCCGAATTATCATAGTCCTGACAGTGTAGGTAGCCATTATATCCTCTTTGATTACCTTACAAGTTATCATACCATATGTCTCAGTTCCTTCTCCAGGCCAGTACATATCACATTTCCTACGACCTCGTTCAACCAAATTTGTTATCATGACAATAACAGCAACTCTCTGTTCCCAAATCATACGCCAGAAACATTCAAACGTTGTTGGTAGAGGGCCTTGAGTCCCAATGAATGCCTGAGCCCTGTGATATCCATCAATATAGTTTGCATTGATATAATCAAATGATTTCTTTTGACTTGGTATAGGCAATAGTTGAACTCTGCTGTGGTCATAAGCCAAAATATTCAAGTAACGATTTTTAGCTTTGTTGTCCTCACTCTGAGAAATTTCAGTGCTAAAATCTTCTTGAAGACGGGATAATTGAATCTCATCATACTCCTTGCTGAAACCAATGTCACTATCAGCATGAAGCTCTGCTACATGCTTTGCGAACATGTCAACTGGCACTGATGTTTTCATTCCACTTTCTTCAGTCTGAGCATCCCAATCAATTAACGTAGGAGGAGGAGCACGGGGAGGATCATCAAGGTAGTAATAACTAGCATGAAAGCATTTCTTCCAAATGACACATGCAGCTGTTGCCAAGCAAAGAGCAACAATAATAGTCACTAGACCAACAATTATACCAGCTCCAAAGTTTCCATGCTCATGTGCGTTAGAATGCATTACCATTGTCATGGTGTCGCAATTGGGTGATACTAAAACTTTACGTGGTTCAGATTCGTCACCTTGAATAACTTTGAATTCATCTATAACACTCTTCGATGCGCCCCTTACTTTTACCTCATACATTGTGCCATTCAGTAAATTGGGGAGGGTAACATTAGTATCCAAGTTGGCTGTCTCACCTTCTAGCCTCATCTCATCAAATGTCCAATGTTTTTCACTCCGATAAGAGATGTAATAATAGTCAATCGTCGTAAAATTTACAGGACGGCTCCACCCAAGAAATAGGGAGTTATTAGGTTCGCAGGAGGCAATTGTGATTTGAGGAGCGCTTGGTCTACAGACATCAGTTCTGTTCTCCAGCGCCTCCGAAGGGTCACCTTCTTGGTTGTGGGAGGAATAGGCTTTGACCCACACCTTGTACGAGGTATTGGGCTGGAGCCCCTGCACTTCATACTCGACCGGTGATTGGGTCGCCGGGTCGGCGAGGGAAGGGCTGGGGCTGTCGGTTCGGTTGTCGTGCAGGAGGTAGATGCGGTAGCCCTCTACGGCGCCCTCCTCTGGTCGCACCCATGACAACTTCATGGAGGTGCAGGAGGCGGGGATCACAGTCAGGTTGAGGGGTTTGCTGGGAGGAAGGCCCTGCAGCGAACCCGGGCTATTCACATCCTGTCCGTCAACGGTGCGGCCCAGGGTGACGAGGACAAGGCACACCCAGGACACGGTCCAGGTCTGGGCCGCAACACCCAGAGGCCCTGGCACAGCCATGGGCTCCTGTAATTTTTCTGCTTGCTTTCGGATTGTATCGGCTGCTTGAGAGATGCTTTCTGCTGGTGCCTGGGGCGCTCCCTCAGAGGGCTTTGTCAGGCTCGGGCGTCGGCACAAAGCGGTGCCGGGGAGGAAGCACCATATTTACAGGGGACCGGCCGCGTCACGGGGCGGTGCGGGGGACCGCGACACTCCACGACTTAGCAAAGCGATCGCGGCCGCACACTATTTGCATACTTTCCATCGTTCCAAGTTATCAATCACTCAACAAACCGCCATATTGATCCTGTAAAGCAACCATTTGTCGATATGAAGCACCAACCTCATCTGAGCTGTCAAAGGGATGCGACTGCTGTCAAAACAAAGAGACTTGCCAATGACATGAAGCTAATGTGTCACATCGGTCTATGACTTTAATTTTTCAGACTGCTGTGATTGAAGGGTTTTGTTTTTCTGATTTGGATTTAACGACAGAACCTTTGTCTGTAGGAAAAAGCGGTGCGGTGGGATAAGTCGTTTTCTGAGAGGGAATGTTGGTTGCGCTTTGCCACAGCCTTGCAGGGAGTTTTACTTTCGTTTTCTCCAACTTCCCCATAATACGTCGTCTGTTGCAGCGTGTTTCTGTTTACTTGCAGATTTCCGAAGTTCTGAAAGTCCAGTTTATTTTAGTGCGTTGTATCGTCTCTCTTCGTGTTTAAAGTTATCGACAAGATGAACCCCCCAACATCATCAGACGATAATGACCAAATGAGATCGGTGGGTTATTGAGCATTTTAAACGAGAACCAAATTACTAACCTCTCGATTTCTACCTGATACTTGTTACTGTTTCCCTTTAAAACTGAAATAATCCATCTCATTTTATTTTTTGTACAGTTCAAAGACTTTTTGGCATCTTATAACAAGTTGTCAGAACTTTGCTTCACAGACTGTGTTTGGGACTTCACCTCAAGAAATGTAAAATCCACTGAGGTAGGTATTAAGAAAGAAAATCTCATAAAACTTGTTTTTTTATGCATGTGTATCCTTAACTTCATAGATTCCTTAATTATTCTTTTCAGGAACAATGTTCTCTTAATTGTATGGAGAAATATATGAAAATGAATCAAAGGATCTCCCAGCGTTTCCAAGAATACCAGATGATTGCCAATGAAAGTGCTATTGCAGCAGCGCAGAAAGTTGGATCAGTTTCACGGTGATCTCTTCGTATTAAGTTAGGATTGTAAATTTTTTTGTTGTTTAGATTAGCTTTGTTTCAAGTTAAATTATACAGGAGACCTTAGAATTAATAGTGTGTTAGCAGGACGTAACACTATTATTTCTTATGAATGTGTTTAATTTACAGTACATTTTTGTGTTGGATTCATCCCATTTCCAAGGCATGTTCTTTCTTAAACTTCATTTGAATACAATACATTGTTTATAAGTAGCTGATAGTCTTTCTTTTCAATTCTACCTTTACTTTTCCATCAATACCATAAAAAAAACAAAAAAAAACAAAAAAAACTGCAGACTCTATTTCCTCCACAGTCCCTGCTAATTTTGTTAGTGACTTTGAAGGTTAGATATCTTTTGGTCATTCAGTATTAAATATCCACTGCCATCATAGTTTCCACACATACTCTTTTTAAGATATTGAGCTTTAAGTTTCTTTATTGCTGTGAAAGATTTGCATCACAGGGTCCTGATCAATACAGGAAAATAGAACAAAGGACTAATGGAATACTTGTGATGTGTTCTGGCGTGCTCCTTTTCAATGGCCAAACCGACTCAAATGACCAGCACCACTTCACTTTCCTCTCCACTGTACAGTCACGTGGGTTCTTCTTGTAGCTTCTCATGCCTCAGGCGCCGGCGCCTGTACCACGTGCAGCAGCCGAGGACGACAAGGGCGAAGAGGATGTTCGCGAGGATGGCGACGCCGACGAAGAGCAGCCAGCTCATCGTCTTGTCCCGCTTGAGGGCCTTGGCGGCGCGCTCCAGCTCGGGGCACTGGGACTCGGGGAGCGGCGCGAGCGCGCGGAGGATGACCCTGCGCGCCGTGCGGCCGGACCCCGCCCCGCACCACTCGGCCGCCACGTGCTCGTAGCACTCGGACAGCTTGTCCAGCAGCCTGGGGCACCACTCTGTTCTATAAGCCCTCGTGGAGGATGCCTTCAGCCCGGGCGTGGCGTGGCACTGCCCCCGGGCTGGGGAGGAGTCCCGAGTCCCGAGGCCGACCATGGGTTATTTTCTTACCATATTCGCCGCTTGCCCCCCACCCGCTCCCACCCTTTCCTTTCCCGGACCCCTGTCCTCCTGTCCGGCTCAAGTCCCGTTCATCCAGAGTCGGTTAATGGCAAAGACGCGTACCCTCTCGCATCGCCATCCTGCCCCCGACCGCTCCCGGCCACCCCCGGCACACTCACTGGCAGGCTTGAGGGTTGCCGGTCCAGCCTGTCTGCTGGGCACAGTTCCAAAAGGAAGTGGCTCTTGGCTGCCAGCAGGTCCACTCTGCGGCCGCGTCTGCAACCAAGAGCGGGCCGGACGGAGGGAGGAGCACGGCCTCGACGGCCTTGACGGCGTGGCAGGTTCCCCAACCGTGTCACAGAGGTAGGTGTCGCCGCAGAGCAGCGCGCGCACCCTGGTGAGCGCCCTGGCCACCCTCTGGTTAGACTCACCAGCCGTCACCGAGGTGTCGCCGCAGAGCAGCGCGCGCACCCTG
>NW_026267377.1:428648-429339 GCF_000697945.3 Frankliniella occidentalis | reverse complement strand
AGGCTCCAGGCTCCAGGCTCCAGGCTCCAGGCAGGCCGATAAATCTCGCTCGGTACTGAAAAGTTACAGTAGCCATCTTTTCGCAGGCCTCAGGGTAGCTGGGCAAAATTCGTTACAACAGACAACGCATTCTGTCTACTAAGTGTACTTTCTCCCGTTTCTGGTATACACTTGGAGCCTGTCCCCTCATTTCTGGTCCTAGATAGCCGCCTGTCAACTTCCGCCTCCCCCTTCGGTCGACCCTTAATACACTCCTGTTTTGAATTGATTCAATGAGGCGACGTAACCATTCCGGGGCTCAGCTGGACTGGAAGGAGAAGAACAAAAATCCTGGGCAGGGGGAGGAGTGGGGCCCCGCCCCCGCCCAGCCCCGCTCCTCCCCGCGCCCGACGATTTCCGGTCTAGGCGAGCCCTGGAGTAACTCGTTCAGTGGGACACTCTTGGGAGGAGGGGGGAGGGGGCTACTCGTACTACTCGCCCAGGTACTCACACGAGCGGGACCGGTCCACAGTGGCGTGAAAGTGTAGGTGGTGTAGGCCGCCTCCCGCCACCTCCACCGCTCCCCTCGCCTTCCGCGCCTGCACGCCAGTGCGTAGGCAAACCATCGAGCGGCAGCGTATTCTCCCGCACACCCGGTGTAGTTCCTGTTCCTGCCTGCCCCGGCCTGACCCCGGTGCCTAAGTGCCCCCCC
>NW_026267377.1:426608-428598 GCF_000697945.3 Frankliniella occidentalis | reverse complement strand
CTCCCCCTTCCCCTCGCCCATCCCTTACCACCCCCCACCGCCCCATCACCAACCATCTTACTGCGGGGGTAATTGTACGAAAATCCAATTATGTTTGGTGACTCTGGGAAAGTCCGAGCGACCGGAGCGAGGAGAGAGAGCAAAGGATGGCAAAGGGTGAAGGGGGAGGGGGTAGAAGCCAAGCTGCTATGAAGCCGAATCGTCGTGACAAGTGGCGGTGCCATGTATCATTTGCATTTAGGCCAGGGCTGGGCTGGAGTCGGTGGAGAACTGTTGAGAACACTGACCCGAAGCACGCGCGAGCGCGAGTGTGATCGTGAAGGGAAAAGAGAGGGGGGGGGGGCAACATGTATTCTCCAAAGGGAGCTTTTGCTCCACTGATGCGTGCTCTCGCCAGCTATATCTCCAGTTTCTCGACTGCTGCAGAAGCTCCGCGCGTGATTCTCCCGTTATTCAGTTATTTCCCTTTTTAGACTAGACTGATGATGTGTGTGCCTTTTTGTCAGTTGTGGCGCTATCGCTATCGAAGCAGGGCTGCGGACTGCCTCTTTAGCGTCCGGCCGCCCAGTTGTTTTTCTCGAGTACCGCGCCGCCTCGCCTCGCCTGCCGTCGCCGGTTGATTCTTGTACCCCTCGCCCGTCCTGCCGGCCTGGGCCGGGCCGGCCTATGGCCAGGGGCTGTTTACTCAACAAATCGATAGGACAGGAGGTCCGAGATGGTTCACCCTGATGATGTAGAGCAATCCCTGCGCACGGGGCGGGGCGGGGCAGGGCGGGGCTGGGCCGGGCGGCGGCAGCGGGGGCGGGCGCGGCGCGCCGACGGACCCGCGGACCATATGTGCGAAGGCGAAAGGCAGACAGAGGGGCGCTGGGACGGACCATGTAGGGCGGATAGGACTGACGGGTGGGCCGGGTGGGCTGAAGGCAGATTGGGATTGGAAGGAGAGCGAATTGACACGAAAGGACTTTACCATGTGCGCCCCCAGCGCAGCCCACGGCAGCGCCAACGGCATTATCGGCTCTCCTGGGCGTCCTGGGCCGGGACGGGCCGGCCGGGCTCCGGGCTGACGGACGGGGAGCTGCGGAGCGTGCGGAGCTGGATCGAACTGGAAATCCTGGAAATGCGCGGGGATGTGGCGGTGCTGGTGGCGGGACGGGCGGGGCGCGGGGGGAGAGGAGGAAGGAAGGCGGGCGGCCGAGGCGTTCAACGGATGAACAGGGTGAACACCACGCAAAGACGAGTACGGAAGGACGGGGACCGCTGGCAATGTTCAGGCGGTTAGATTCATTGTCGATCCCACAGCCCTGTGAAAAAGATCAAAGAACAATCCTTTGGGGTTCGGCCCAAGTAAGATTCAGCTCAAATTTCTCCAATTTCGTGACGTCTTATTTTTCTTATCCCGAAACAGCGTGACTAGTGGCGCGAAAATAAAGAGGCAAACTCTCTTCAAGGGCGCACGCGCGCTGCCCTGCCCAGGTTGTTACTTTTGCAACAACTGAATAAATCTGTCGAGTTTGTGTCGAATTCGACGGGGCATTCGTAGAGGGAGGCGCGGGGGGCAGTTGGGGTAGGGGGGGTTCGAGGGTTCGAGCGTGTACACCTTATTCGGTTGGGGAGAGCTTGTGGGTGGAGGGCGTGGTGGAGGGGGAAGGCCAGAGCCTGACAGAAATAAAGAGAGTTGAATAGGGATAGAACAGAGAGAAACAAAGACAGTTGGGCCTCTTGTCTCTCTTGAATTGGGCCGGCCGTGGCCGCCCGGGTATAGGCGACTCATTCAGTGGGATACTCTTATTGCAGATTAGCGGGGACAGCAGCTCGGGACAGCGTGACAGTCGGGCTCAGCTCTGCGACCGTGTGGTGCGTGTGGTGCGCATAGCAACGCATGGAGCTCAGGGCTGCATTACATTTGAAATCTATTTGTTGAAACTTTTAGTTCACTCGGACAATCTTTCTCCTCACGCGCCTTTTTTTTTAAAAATGTCTGATAATT
>NW_026267377.1:414452-418343 GCF_000697945.3 Frankliniella occidentalis | reverse complement strand
GGGGGGGGGCTAGCCGGGCGTCGAAACCGTAAAAGAGTAAACGAGTCGATTTTGGTCCGTTCGCGTCCATCCGGCACAGGCTCTCAGCCATGCTCACAGCCTAATACGGCCGGCCGTGGCGACCACCCCTGTCCTCCCCTCCCTGCAGTTGTGTGTGGGGGAGACGGACGCCTATGGAGAGGGAGAGAGATGCGCTGCTTCTCACTCACCCTGGCTGTCTGTCTCGGCTGAGCGACCGTATTTCGGTTTCTTGGCGAGGCATTGACGGCGGATCATCCTTCGCCTTCTTCCCCCGGCCCGGACAGAGAGGGGGCGAGGAAAAGTGAAAGGAAAGGGGATACAAGGGAAGCAAACACAAGAAAGTGACGGCAAACAGAAGTGAATGGCGGCTGGAGAGCGGAGCAGGGGGCGAGGGGCATCACTCGTGAGATGGCGAGGGTGATTACGGGCGCTGTTGACGTGGGTGATGATGGCGGTGACGAGGATCATGGCCGCCGCCTCGGCCTCCGCCGCGCCCGCCGTGCAGGCGTGAGCGGCGTGAGCCCCCCCGCCCGCCAGCAGCGCCCGCCAACAGGCAGGGTAGGCCCCGGCTTAACCGAGAGGGTCCGGGGCGGGTCCGGGGCGGGTCTCCGGGGACGTCATGTCGGGATAGAGATGGGGGCGGCTCGAGGACGGCATGAGGAGGAATAGTCACTGCGTCGCCGCTCGGGGGAGGACGGGAACGTGAAGCCGGCAAGGCGAGGGAGAGAGAGCAGCAAGAATTCATTTGAGAGCTGCTTTGAGATTTTAAGGGGAGAGGGAATTTATAGTGGGCCGTGGGGCGTGCCGTTTCCACAGAAAAGACACGTGCTCTCCGCGCAATTTGGAGAGCTCGGGGCACAAAGCGGTCCCTCCATGCGTCCCGTGGCCCGGCGGAGCTCGGCGCGAGCGGCGAGTGAGTGTTGAACAGTCCGTGAAACGTGAACCTCGGCGTGAGACTTTTTCTCCCGTTTCCCGCTTTCCTGGGATCGGGAAACAGGATGAGAGAATTGGGACGCAGAGGCGTTGCGCAGTACGACCTGGTGAGGGCGGAAGGGCGGCAGAGGTGAAGAAGAGATACAGAGGTACCGACCGACCGACTGAGTGAGTGAGTGAGTGAGTGACTGACTGACTGACTGACTGACTGACTGACTGACTGACTGACTGACTGACTGAATGGCTGGCTGGCTGACTGACTGACTGACTGACTGACTGATTCAATGACTGATTCAATGACTGATTCAATGACTGAATCACTGACTGATTCACTGTCTGACTGACTGACTGGCTGTTTGACAGAGAGAGACAGAGACAGCGGCTTTCACCTCTCCCTCTCGCGAGCGCCTATCTTTGTCGCACCTGCATCGCACCACTCGTCCGCCAGGGCGGTGCGGTACAGGTCAGGGGAGAGGACGGGAGGGGGACAAGGTGTGGCTGTGCAGAGCCGAGCCTTATCACCCACCTGATAACGACGGTGTCCGCGCCGCCGGGGCCGGGGCCGCCCAGTCATCGGCCCGAGACGAGTTCCCGCGCATGTCCGCGCCGCGCCCGGCCTGCTCGCGTTTCCGCATCATGACCCCATGATTCGCGTCGACAGCCACGACCTGGAACTGGGAATCCTCAGGGGAGGCGACCTCCAGCCGGCCGGCGGCATGGCCGACCGCTCGCAGCAGTACGAGTTCCGCCAGGACGCCGCCAATGACCACGTGCTGTTTGACGACGTGCCGCTCCCCGGGGGGTCGCCCGTCCGCGACCAACCGCTGAGAGACCCGTTGCGCGACCAGCGCGACCAGCGCGACCAGCTCTCGCAGTCCTACCCAGGAGGTATGAGAAACTGAACAGAACACGGCGCCACCATCCCCATCACTTGTCATCATCAAATATTTTCCAGCAGTCAGCAGTCGGCGTATATGACGTATTGACGAAGGATTGCAATATTTTAATGCTTTAATGTCTCCCTCCCCAATAAAAGAAAGCATTGAACAAACAGTTATTATTGTCAAGGTCAGGTACTTTTCCATTATCCAACGATATCCAAAAGATAGCGAGATTTCTTGAGAATACCCCGTAGTGGAGCTGTTCACATTGATTTCTTCATAGTTTTCATCTACGTGACACTTCCCCGCATTGCAAGACACGAGACACCTGTTCGAATAGTGAAATGCATGTAGGATACTATAAGCACTAGGCGCATTCAAACCGTGTTCTGAAAACACCCGCGTTTCGGTTTTCCCCAGGTGTCCAGGGGTTTCTGACAGTTACGCCCCTTTGATCTATGACGATTGCATACAGTGTGCTGTCCTTCGTCTTCGGCGTAGAGCAGATAGTAAACGGATCATACAAGGTGAAATACCTCGTCCAAAGATAACGTGACCGGCGATATGATACGACGACGAAACGGTACTATTAGAGGGAAGTTTGCTCCTCGCACACAGAACTGACAACTCAATGGCACAATGGAAATAGGCAAATCCGCATACACCGGCGCGTGAAAGAAACATCCGGTGCATACACTGTAACTCTGGGGTACCTACCTATAGTACTAGCAGCACACTGTTAAATCCTTTACAAACAAATTAGTTTCGAAATAAGTTTGCACGGATCATTGGAGTGGCAGACCCGTATGGATGAGTCATGGACTTACAGGGTGCAGTTCACAGAATCCAGAAGATGTCCAGTAAGTTGGCTATTCTTCTTGGGTCGGACAAGTGGCCCAGCTCGACCCAGCTGCAAACAAACTTAGTCCCCTGATAAGCAGCTCCTCAACTACATGGCGTGACAAAAGCGCAAATGCATATTTGCCAGTAAAACGAGTCATTCGAACCACTCGCACTTGAGGAATATTTTCTGACACTAAATGACTTTTCTAGGTAGGTAGCATGTCTCTTGAGGGTGGTCGGTGGTGCATACATCCACTATAACTGCTGAATGTAATAATATTTAGTATCTTTAGAGTGTTTTGGTTTGACGGCGAGTCTTTGGTCAGATGTTCCGTAACAGTATCACCGTCCAAACAGTTCAGATAAGTTGTGTTTCATCTAATCTCAACATTAAGGAAAATGGTAGCTCTTGTTCTATTTGAGACCACTAAATTATTTTTGACAGTGTTCTCTGTTTTCTGTCGAAACAGCCTACAATAATGCGTTTGCGGACGACGTTGGGTTCGAAGACGACGATCTGCCCGAGAGAAGAAGTCTAGGCGGCCCCGTCAGCGTGCTGCCAGGTGAGTGGCGCCGGGCGGCTTGAAGCGAGCGGTAAGCGCCTGGAGATTAGGCAAACAGAGGCCAGCTCAGCACAGCTGTCGGTGGGTTGCCTCCCTCACAGGCGCCCCAAGCTCGACTATTACTTAACTTTAATGAACCGCGGTCAATGTTGACCGAAAACGCTTTTTGGGCCTAATGAACGACTGTTCTCGCCTGTTCCAGACTACGGAGCTGTCAGCAGAGCACCACTGCCAGTACCTACGAGTGAGTAGTAGGGGGCGTCGATCTGGCAGCACTTTCGATTTCGACTTTTGGATACCACCAAAAAGTTTCGTTTTTTTGTGCTGATTCCAGAAATGACCTCGTTTTTGCGATTGGACAACGACTTCAACTCCCTACCGGACGTTTTATGCGAAAAAGCGGAGTTTTTGTCCTTTTTGAGACTTTTAAGCCCCTGATAACATCTTGAACCGTCGGGGTGGCTTTTGCATGGTCGGGCGGTCACCTCTGGCACTAAAGACAACCTTTGCAGCTCGGCCGAGCCACCAGACACCTTCTAAGTGTGTCCCAGACCTCAATTTTTATGCTTTTTTCACTAAAAATTAATGGTTCTATAACGATTTTCGAGCTTTCTGCGGGTTTACTGACGACCCAGTCAGTATGTACCATG
>NW_026267377.1:410451-414402 GCF_000697945.3 Frankliniella occidentalis | reverse complement strand
TAAAAATACGATCATCAGTTAAATTTCTTCTCTATAATGCGGAATTTCAAAAGCAATATAATAACTGAACTTGACTTGAAAATTATAGACAGCTCAAGCTTACATTAAGCAATAGCAATTACCTCGTCTCAATTTGGCGAGGGAACAGGAAAACCTCTCAGAGATACATTCGATTATTTTCCGTTTCCTTTATACAATTCGGGTATTGTAACTGAAATAAGCATTTCCAATATGTACATGTTTCAGGATGAAAGAACTACCAAGCAATTTAATTCAATTTCGTTCTCTGCCTGAACAGTGTGGCAGTGTCAGTGTGCAAATAGCAACAAAATAGCTGACAGGTTGACCGACCAGGAGCACACAATTCCACACAAGACAGTACGCTTTCACTAGTAAGTGAATTTCAGTTGTAGAACATACCCTCTGAGGGGTTATTTACATAAAACATTAAGGATAATCTAAACTTATGCTTTTATGCTATTAAATTCTAAGTCTCCAAGATAACTCTTCATAAGTCCATAAAAAGATGTTATAAACTTGTGTCACATTTTTTATCAGCGAACAGTCATCAAATTTTACAGTCAAAATCAAATTTCACAAGTTCATTGTAAAAATTTCGTAATACTAATTAAGAAATCACAACATTTTTAACGCAAATAGGAAGTATTGCGAATGGATTTGAAAAATGCTGAACATTTTGAACAGTAATAAATTTACAGTTTTGCTCTTTACTATGATTAAATGATATGATGAGAGTGCAAAGATGATTTTGATGTCAAGCTAGAGAGGGAGAGAGATTACAGAATTTCTATAGACCCAACAGACTACAAGCACCAAACCCGCAAAATCCAACCAAAATGTAAAGACCAGTACACAAGAACCAATACACAACCAAGACAACAGAAACCATGCTCTATACTACGATCCAAGACAACAACCAAGTTCTATTACGATCCAAAACAACAAACCAAGGTCTATACTACGATCCAAGACAGAAAAGGCAAGATAAGTCAAGAAATCTGAGATGAATGATGATGATACGATTGTGATACGTGTGATACAATTAAATATATTAATGTCAATAGTTGTCTTGTCCAGCCACCAAGTTGGATGACTTCGATCTGGTTGAGCAGCAATGTCGAGATGCAATCTGAAACAGATACCAAATAATGAGTTTGAGGAGAGGAAAACCAAATAATCAGGTTCATATTTTTATCCCACAAAATTTTAACTTAATTCACGGTTATTAAAAAATGAAGGCCTTAAACTAGAGTGAAAAATAGTTTAATCAATACCTTCTCCCTGCCCTACGCCAGTCGAACAGCTCCTCATCACATCACTCCAGTGGTGCTACCGCTCGCCCTGCGCATCTGGAAGGTAAAGTAAGTCTCTATCTCAATCCGTAAACAGTACTTCAAAGAGTTCTTGTTACTCTTACAACAGTTATGAGAATACACTTTACACGTAGTGAACGAATTGTTTATACGTAAATGTGTGCATGAGGTCTCAGCCTGTGAAAACTTACTGGTTGTCCTGGTTGCTTGAGGGGAAGACATCGAAAGCAGCGTTCATGTTGAAAGCAGACCTCCATGGCGGGCGTTGGGATGGCCCTGGTGTCCTGGTGTCTTGACGTCCGCGGTGACCTGCTGCTGACTGCAGTGGAACTGGAACTACGGCCTGGAACTGGAAGAGCAACTGGAGAAGCAAACGTTTCACGGTAAACGACATACCAGGAATCTGCTGGCAAGCAGCCTGTCACCAGTGCGGGTAGTTGAAGTGGTGTTGAACTCGCAGCCGACGCGGTCCTCCAGCGGCGACTCTACAACAGGAACAATGCTAGATTAAAATCATTCCACATACTAACCAAGCCAACTAGAGCCACTGAAGATGTCACTTACTCGTAGACACGGGCGAGCGAGGCCCTCAGCGGCGAGGCCGTGTTGATGCACTGCTTCACGCTCCCAGGCTGCGTCCGAGTCGAACAGTGGTCAGGAGGTCGGCTGAGGGGCAGCGACAGCGAAACAGAGAACACGGCATTAGACTGGCTCCTACGTGCAGTTGAAGTAAGCCACAACTTTACCCTCGTAGTCACCCGGTCGCAATGTAACAAACACGCCCGCCCAGCCACTCGCCGGCGCGCTACCCTGGGCGCTGCGCCTCGCCAGTCCCGCGGGGGGAGGGGGGCCTAGGGGGGACACCCGCGGGAGCCAGCCAGGGCAGGCGAGAGCGACGCGCCGGCAGCAGCAGAGGGGCGGCAGCAGGGAATGACCGGGGCCACTGCAAGCGGGCCAAATGGGGAACAAACAATGCTTTAGAGACGTACCTGCCACGAGCTGGTCCAGCTGTCCGCGGGAGACGAGCAGGCCGAGTCACGGCGAGGTCCGGCCGGCAGCCGAGCAGAGAACTGCAACAGAAGCGAGTGTCATGAGACCCAACACAATCAAATACGCTGTGGCTTTATCCCACACCACGCCAACTAACCGTCTTATTCTCGGCTGAAGTCAGCAGAACAGAGCGAGCAGCTGCCTGCTGTCCGCTCCGCGGTGAGCGAGTACATATCCTGCGAACAAAACCGTCATGAGAGGGGAAACAATCCGAAGTCAAACGAAACAGGAAAACGGGGCTGATTACCAACAAGCCAAGGCGTCCCCAACATCTTCAACTTTGTTTAGTCTCTTCCAAAAACGATGAGCTTGACGACCACGCTCGCGCCGTCGCGACTCTCGCTTTAGTCCCGTTCCGTTCTTTACGCCGCGACTGTCGTACCGGTCGTGTGGTGGAAAGTGTTGCGAATGTGTGAAGGACTGAGTGGGAATGGGAACCTAACCCCTGAACCCTAGCCCCCAGCAGCCAAAGAGGCCGTATCTGACGTTAATCTCTGATGACGCTGGTTACCGTGAGATGCCACTGGCTAAACTGCAGACGGCACAGCGGGTCCCGCGGAGGTAGAGAGACTCGCCCACACCTCGCAGCCGGCTCCAGACGTCCACGGCGACGCGGCTTCCACTGTTAAAAAATACAACAGTAAATCACAACAGAATGGCTTGGGAGTGTTTCAAACAGTGAGCCTGTACGCTAGACCGTACCTTATGCAGAGGAAAGCACGGCCAAGTCTTGTGCAAATACCAGTCGAACACAAGCAGGATGATCTGAATGGACTGTTTCTCAACACAGAATGCTTGACCGTGTCGGCTGGATGGGCTCGTGTATTCCAGCCGGTGGACCACATGGCAGTACGCGGACTGAGAACGGCGACGAACAACACTGAAAAATTACACCGGTAAATCACTACGGAATGGTCCGGTAACTTAGTGATCCTGAAGGCTGGGATTGTACATACCTTGTTCTGGAGAGTTCTTTTCGAGCACGGTCAAGTCGCGGAGGATCGCGGAGGTGAATGGGACAGCTGAGCGCTCACTGACTCCAGCTGGGCTGAGTGAGGCGAGCTGGGCTGCGTTTGTAGCAGTGTGTAGTAGTCGTCAAGAGCGAACGTCTCGTCGTGGCCCCAGACCCACACTCGAACCAACATGGGGCTGGCCCCAAACGTGGTGGTGGGGGGTAAAGTACATTCTCCTCTACGCTTATGAAAAATTAAACGAACGCGGAGCGGAATGGTGGACCGTGGATCACATCACAACAACTCGTTTACTTGGATTATTTTCCCAGTTTTCCTGTTGGAGTTAGGACTTTGCTGTCTGAAATGTAACAACCTGCAAGCGACGTGATTATACGTTGGAATTAAATTCAGAGTTGTGATAAACCATTTTTTAATTTAAAATAATTCCTACGTGATGAAATCAAAGTGATAAAGTTAGCCGAGTTACTTTCCTCTTTAAAGAAAGTATCACAAGTCCTCTAGATGAATTAGCGAAATGTTCTAAATTAATATTATGCTCAACTACATAATATATTTTCTCCCAACAAAACAAACAGAGGGTAACATTTCAGGAA
>NW_026267377.1:403680-405578 GCF_000697945.3 Frankliniella occidentalis | reverse complement strand
AGTCAGTATGTACCATGACCAAAGGTGGTAAAAAGGTGGACTGGGGTAGGAAGGACACAAACCAGCCCCCGGCCCAAGGCTGGGTTGCGCAGGGGAAGGGGAAAAGGGGTGGGGGACGAATCCCCCTAATCGGCCAAAATCAGCTGCACTTGCCGTTAGGGTGCCAATAAAAAAAAATAATTGTTGATTTTTCCAAATATTCATTCGGTTCCTGGTAGTGGACCTAAACATGGGTTCTGAAAAAAAAATTGAGCCTGATACCTACCGATTTGGAGGTCGCGCAAAGCCCCCAAAGTTTCATTTTATTTCTTTACTTGCTTATAAAGGAAAAACATTATAGCGACGCTTTAAACTGATTTGAGAACACGACCAGGGTGTCCCTAGACGTATTTTGACGCACGGAATCGATTTGCATAGTTCGTTTGAGTCTACCAGTCCATTTGTAGCCTCAAAACTCGAAAAACGCGAATTTTAGGGCGTTTTCTTGACATTTTGAAACGATCCAGGCGTTTCAGTGGACGCCTTAGCGTCTGAGGAGCGATTGAAAGGTAGATAACACCCTTGTAGCACCAAACATTCAGACAACGTTCTAAGAACATTCTTTTGGTTCTCTGAAGGTTCTGTAAACGTTTTAAGAACGATATGTGCTACAAGGGCAGATGTCTCTTCATGCTCTTTCGTTTGCAATAATCGAAAATGTCTCTAGCGCACTCTTTCTTTGAGTAAAAAATAAGGAAAGAAAAAAAAAACACCCAAAAATGGGCTAAAAGTAAAAAATGTTGCATTTTCGTGGGGAAAAAATGTTCAAATGTCCTAGAATTGGCTTCTGTTTTAGTTTCAGTAATCAAACAACAGTTGTAGGAGCTTTAAAAATGTTTTTTTTCCTGTGCAAACGCTACATTCTTTACTTTTAGCCCATTTTTGGGTGTTTTCTTCTCTTTCCTGAATGTTGCGTTTGCACGGGAAATAAAAATATTTTTAAAGCTCCTACAAGTGTTGTTTGATTACTGAAACTAAAACAGAAGCCATTCTAGGACATTTCAACATTTTTCCCCCACGAAAATGCAACATTTTTTACTTTTAGCCCAGTTTTGGGTGTTTTTTTCTTTCCTTATTTTTTACTCAAAGAAAGAGTGCGCTAGAGACATTTTCGATTATTGCAACCGAAAGAGCATGAAGAGACATCTATTATCTACCTTTCAATCGCTCCTCAGACGCTAAGGCGTCCACTGAAACGCCTGGATCGTTTCATAATGTCGAGAAAACGCCCTAAAATTCGCGTTTTTCGAGTTTTGAGGCTACAAATGGACTGGTAGACTCAAATGAACAAAAGAAATCGATTCCTTGCGTCAAAATACGTCTAGGAACACCCTGTTCGTGTTCTCAAATCAGTTTAAAGCGTCGCTACAATATTTTTTCTTTATAAGCAAATAAAAGAAATAAAATGAAACTTTGGGAGCTTTGCGCGACCTCCAAATCGGTAGGTATCAGGCTCAATTTTTTTTTCAGAACCCATGATTAGGTCCACTACCAGGAACCGAATGAATATTTGGAGAAATCAACAATTATTTTTTTTATTGGCACCCTAACGGCAAGTGCAGCTGATTTTGGCCGATTAGGGGGATTCGTCCCCCACCCCTTTTCCCCTTCCCCTGCGCAACCCAGCCTTGGGCCGGGGGCTGGTTTGTGTCCTTCCTACCCCAGTCCACCTTTTTACCACCTTTGGTCATGGTACATACTGACTGGGTCGTCAGTAAACCCGCAGAAAGCTCGAAAATCGTTATAGATCCATTAATTTTTAGTGAAAAAAGCATAAAAATTGATGTCTGGGACACACTTAGAAGGTGTCTGGTGGCTCGGCCGAGCTGCAAAGGTTGTCTTTAGTGCCAGAGGTGACC
>NW_026267377.1:399160-399999 GCF_000697945.3 Frankliniella occidentalis | reverse complement strand
TTTATTTTTAAATTCAAACTAATTATTTAATTGTTCTCTGGAAAGTTTTACGACGATACGCACAAAGTCGTGATTTTGGAAAGTACGTGCGGCAGTATAGTTTAAACCGGCCTCGGCCTGGGAGGAGAGCACGCTCCTGGGACGACCAGCGCTCCGTAGCCGGCGGCTAGCGCCCTCCCCTCCGCACCCTCCCCTCCGCACCCTCCTCGGTCCGGGTAGCCGACTCACCTCTCGTACTCGTCCACGGAGCGCAGTCCGATGTAGGCGAGGTTGCTGAGCGGAAGCCTGCGGACGCAAAAGCACACAAAACGGTTAGCGCGGTTGGGAGGGGGGCTGGTGGAGGACGGGGGGCCGCGCCCCGGGGTGAGGCGAGGTCAGTGACAGCGGTTAAGGGCGCGTCAGGGGCGGGCTGGGGAGAGGAGATCGGTGAAAGAGTTGTCAACACGACGGCTGGCCGCGGGCGCGAGGAACAAGTCCTAGCCGGGACTGCGGGGGCGAGACGGCTCCGGGCGAGCCAAGCCAAGCCGAGCGGCCCGGCGGACCAGCTTCCACATCCACGGGCGCCACGGGCCGGCCAAAGAGAATAATCGCTGCTCTTCGTCGCTGCTTTGGGCAAGTTTGCACGACTTTGCCGGACAGGGCGAGGCGGGGCCGGGCGGGGCGGGAGTGGACAAGTAGGAAGTGCGAGAGAGACGGCGGCGGGGCGGGGCAAAGCGAGCGGGAGCGGGTGGGCGCGCGCGCTGTGTGCGCGGGGACGGGGACGCGACAGTGTTGGCAACAAGGTTGGGCTCAGTCCCAGTGCTAGCGGGGCCCAGCAGCACGGCGGGCGGGGGGCGGGG
>NW_026267377.1:393702-395960 GCF_000697945.3 Frankliniella occidentalis | reverse complement strand
GGTGGGGGAGGGGGGAGTTGAAGGGGTAAGTTGGATACCGAACAAATCACACGGAAGCTCCTCGCCGGGCCATTTGTGTGACTGTGCCGCGACTCGGCGGCGCGCGGTGTGCGTGCGTGCGTGCGAGCGTGCGTGTCCTCGTCAAGGTTGGCCCTTGTTCCCCTCCCTCCGCTCCGCCACACTCCTATACCCACCCCCATGCCAAGTGTGGTGGTGGCCCGGCTTTCTCATGGCGTGTGATTTGTTATTTGGAGGTTCCCTTAGCGGGTGGCGACGACAGCGAGCGCGGCGAGCCCCGCGGTCGTCCCGACGGGACGGCTCTCATCGCTCTGGGCCTCCGCGGAGTCTCTTCCTCTCTATGGTGCCCACGTCCTCGTCCTGCCTATGGCCTGCCTAGTGTCGCAAAAACAGGGGTGGCTGCAAATACAATTTTGAGTCGACGAATGCCACGAAAGTTGAAAGGATTATATATCGTGAGGCATCAAACAAAATTCAAATTTTGTCGCTTTCAGCCCTTAAATTCCCCTTAACTCAACTAGACGGCCATTGAAAATGCAATCCATCCCAGACAAGAAGCCTTACTTGTCATGGGCCCTCAGTTGTTGTTGTTGACGCGTTCAGACGCGACAACTTGAACCAAATTTGAATTTTTCGTTCAACAGTACACATCAAATTAGTTTAGGAGTCAGACTGAAACGGACTAAAACCTTTAGACTCTGCGCCAGAACATTGGACGACGCACCAGATTATTTAATAACCACGCCCGAAAAAGTTTGGATAGTAGCACTTCTTTCAAATTGATCCAAACTCTATGTTGGCGGGTGCGTCCCGCCGCCACCGGGTCTGATCCACCGTCCGTCCGTGACCGCGACCAGCACGAAGGCGACCCGACTCACCTCACTCATGCAGGCCACCACGTGCTGGTACTTGTCCATGTTCTCCGGCCCCACTAGCTCCGGCACGTTGTCGTAAGAGACGTCGCCGAAGTCCTGCACATCGTGTCCTGCAAACAGCATAACCAGGATGCCGTTGTAAAAAACGGGGAGGGGAGGGGGAAGACCTGCATATTAAATTTTTCTCTGTCCCTCACATTTCTTGTTTTCTCCTTTGACTTTTCCCCCATCCGCTCTTTTCGTACTCGTGCGGAGCTAATTTTGACGTACCACCGCGCTCGCGGGGGAAGGGGGAGAGAGGGGCCGACCCGCTCACAGAGCTGTTTGAGTACCGTGGACAAAGCTCGGCCCGCTCGGCTGGCCCAGGCCCAGAACCCGCCAGGCTGTGGCCGGGGAGGCAGGAGTCGTGGTGCCACGCACACGATCAAAGCGCGGACAAAAAGAAGGGACTTTGATCGAAGTAAAGCAGTTCGATTTTCTTATTTTCCCCTCCTTTTTTCCGTTTCTATACGACTATCTCCCACCCCAAGGCTGAACACAGAATGTATTCAACCCTGCGCTCACCTAGCGAGCGAAGCGCGTCCAGTAGCCCAGCTCCTCGAATAGCACTAGGACCCCTACTCACTCCCTGGTTCGTCTGGAAAATACAAGCATAGAATGTTTGCGTCAACATTGTTCAATATTTCTTGCGCTTTTTTGCGCTTTGCTTTTTCGTACATGTCGTACGCACCGATTTGTACCAAGTGGGTAATTCACCATAGCCCTGTCTCGGGCGAGCCAAGTAGGCAAACCCGCCCCCACCCGTGCGTGGGGTACAGTATAACTACGAAGTGCGCGGCGAGAGTCAGCCACCTGGTACATTATTAACATACACACAATTTTACATTAATGTAGTGCACAATAAATTAACAAATTTTCTGTTCAGAATTATGCTAGATTCCGTATGCCAGATTCCGTAAATCCCGAGGTAAATCCGTATGTATATAACAGTGTGTACGACATGTACGAAGAAGTGCATTCCATACATTCCCACTTGTATGAGTCCCCCTTCCAGAATTCAGAATGCGTAACGTGTAAACGAAATGGGACACGACAACAATTTTTAGACTGACCTGGCCCTTTTCAAAGGGCACCCCCAGGATGCCGATGCGCTGACTGCCAGCCCGGCCGGAGAGTCGCCTCTGGATCCTCTGGAGGCTGCGTGGACCGGCGCCCGCCGAGGCGCCCGCGGCGCCCGCGACGCACTGCAGGCCCTTCCTCGCCAGCATCGCAGCGCCCTAAGCAAAAGCGAAAGACTCAAACACTCGGAAAAGAGAAAAACACATCAAAGTGTTCTTTAGGATTTCCCGCAAAATATTTTTTTTT
>NW_026267377.1:390189-391847 GCF_000697945.3 Frankliniella occidentalis | reverse complement strand
ATTAATTAGCAATGGTCCATGACGGCGAATTGAGTTTACCTTTTTCAAGAAGGTCCGGGAGGCAAAAAATGAATTCCGGGTTCTTGGATGTCGAGCAGTGCAGTCAGGGGTGGCGGAGCAGCGGCTGCGCGAGCGAAAGCTCCTGCTGGTCTTTCCTGTCCTCCCCGTCTCCCGGCGCGCAGCCGGCCGTGGTGCCGGTCGAGACACACGCCATTGAGGGGGGAGAGAGAGATCTATCGAACAGCGATGCGATAGTTTCTCGTGCGCCTCTCTGGGATGTGCAGAGGAATGTCGTATTGGCCACACAACAGCACAGCGGAGCGAGAGGCGCGCGGCCAGCGTTGCGCAAGCCGCGGTATGAGGCAGCGGCCGGGCACCAGAGCCTAGGCGAGGTCAGGGCGACGTATCGACACGAGGTCACGGTCAGGCCGGGCCTCTGGCCGCGCCCAGCCCCGCCCCGCCGCGCCGCGACGCGCCTCGGGCACCAAAGGGGAGAAACAAGCGGCGGGAGATAGATGCGAGGCGAATCCATGAAATGATGCGTCGATATTTTCATCTTGTTTTATTCATGAGGGGAGGCGCGCAGCCAGACACAGGAGCGCAACCACCCACCACACACACACACAGACACACACACAACCACACACACACACACACACACACACACACAAACTTAATGTTTGTGTTGTGCTTTGTGCTTAACTGTGGAGACGGACACATGCATACTTATGCCCGATGTAAAGTCATCTCAGCCAAAGGTCTGGCTCCCCCTCCCACTCGCCTGTATAAACTCCTATGCTGCCCGGGCTTTGAAAAGCTAGACCTTTGGCAGGGGCGACTATTCATCGGGTTTATCCGAACGGGTGCTCCAGTGTTGCGGGATTCCATACCCCATTCGGCCTCGGGGGGTCAAGGCCCCTCGCTCCTTGTGTGGAGGGAGTAGGCAGACCCGCAAACATTGGACTACCAGCTCTCGTACAATCTGTATACAAAAACATTTATCTGTACATGATAATTGTGTACAAAGTTGTGCAAACTTACGCACAACTGTTTTGAGTAATACTGAATGTGCCGATCTGGAGATACGTTAGCACAAATAAGTACATGCACATGCTCCGCAGGTCCCCGGTCGCCCCCGGAACGCCCCGGCAGATCGCTCGTTGGCCAGGCGACCTGCCGTCTGCAGGAAAAGCAGGGGTCGGAAAACACCTGCAGAGTCGAGTCCGATCCGGGCTAGAGCCGTGTGCCCTTCTCCGCCAGGGTGACGGTGGAGCCCGCGGCGGCGGCGGCCGCGGCGTCCTGGCCGGCGTCGGGACGCCCGCGACGCAGCAGCGCGGCCACTGGGGGCGAGAACACGGCCAGCTTGGAGTCGAGCGGGCTGTCGGGCCCGGTGACCACTGACACCAGTGAGCCCACGATCATGACGATGAGCCAGCCGATGGAGGCCGTCCACAGGTACGACACGCGGTACAGCGACAGAACGGTGGGGCTGCGGGCGGCAAAGACACAGGGTAGGGCGCCGTTTACTAGAGTGGTCTATTGTTTGAGTTCTATGGTGATGGTGAGGAGGATCTTGCACCCGCGCCACCCGCTTGTGCATCGGTTCCGTTGCAACAGGTGCTGGCGGGCCCCGCCCTGCCTTGCCCCGCCCCGCCCCG
>NW_026267377.1:381936-389949 GCF_000697945.3 Frankliniella occidentalis | reverse complement strand
CTGGAGCGGAGCGCGTTAGTTTTCAAAGACCCACCGCTGCCGGCGACCGCCCTCACTCACCCCCTTGCCGCTGAATACTACGCATTAAGTATTCAGTGAGAAGGGGGAAATTTGGTGGTCACGTGCTTCACTACTTCACTTACTCCGTGGTGGGCTGCGGGGTGGGTACGACGGGCGGGTCGCAGCCCGTCACGTTGGTGGGTAGGCGCGGGTAGGAGATGCGGCCCTCCATGGACATGACCTGCGCCCCCACGGACAGCCAGCTCACGACCAGCAGCGATGTGACGGCGCCCACGATCGCCCCCTGCGCCCACAAAAATAGCCGTTTCATAAAGAAAATAAAGATAGAAAGTTTCTTTTTTTTTTCTCTACTACTCTCCTGCTGCTGCCAAATTTCCATCACAAGGGGACAGGCAGCGGGACGTGGAGCGGCCCAGAGTGCGTAGTGGAGGCTCTGACCTTGTAGTTGGCCCAGGGGTTGAACATGCCGAGGGAGAAGAGCCCAAACTGCGTGCCGGCCGCGATGCCCGTCAGGGTCATGGCCACCTGGATGATGTACTCGACGTTCTGCATCGCCATCATGAGGCCGACGCACACGAAGCCAAAAGCAGCGCACGTCGCCTTGGCGAACACGGCGGCCTGCGTGTCCGTGAGCGAGCGCGATGCGTAGCTGCGCCAGAAGTCGTCCAGGACGACGCCGGCCGTCGAGTTGAGCGACACGGAGATGGAGCTGAGGGCGGCGGCGAACACCCCGGCCATGAAGAGACCCGGCAAGCCGGGCAGCTTGCCCTCCACCCGCATCACGAAGTGCGCCAACAGCTGGTCGCTCGTGCCAACGATCTGAAACATTATTGCCCCTCTGTGACTTGGGCCTGATGGACTTCAATCGCGTTATTTGATCAACACCCGTGGAAACACTCACGCCGGCCGCAAGGGGGTCGCAGTCTTGGAAGTAGGCGTACATGAGCAGGCCGATGTACGTGCAGAAGGTGATGATGCCAACCACTCCGGCAGAGAACACCCACACCGCGCTGTTAACCAAACATATAGGAGCACGCGCATCAGGTGGGAATGTGTGGACGCAAAACAGAAAATACCGGAAAATAGTTTAAGAAAATTGACGGTAATCGGAGTTTTCGTCGAGTAGTTCCCGACTTGCGACTTGGTTTAGCCACAACCCGCCCAGCAGGCACAGCAGCACAGCAGGCGGCGTCTCGGCCTCGGCGGGCGCCCAGCGGGTCGGCAATCGTGGCGGCACGTGGGCAGCGCGGGTCAGCAGCGGTACCCGGCGGGGACAGCGGCGGCGCGTCGGGGACCCGTTACTTAACGTTATTGTCGTTACGTTACAAGTTTCCGGCACGAATTTAAATACGTACCCATAATAATTTTTGTTACGTTACTGTAACGTGACTAAATTGTAGCCATTTACGTTACACAGCATTTGGAGAAATAACGTATTTGATAAAGGAATTCTTTAGCGGTCTTTCAATGCAAGGGGCTCGGCTTATAGCTCATCATGAAATGAACAACCTAGAATATTGGGGAGTATCTCGCAGGGCTACCGAAATAAGTTACATTTTTGTAAAATTACATTCGTTACGTTACCGTTATGAGTTACGTAACGTAACAAATCAATTTTTCGTATTACGGTATACGAGGAACGGAACATGAAACTTTTTTTTCTGTGACGAAAACTTTGTTAGGTTACGGGTCCCTGCGGCGCCGGATCCTCATGAAGCGCCCGGGGCAGAGCACACAAACTCACCGGCGCGCCGTGCGCAGGTTGGGCACGGACAGGTAGCGCTGCACGCACGTCTGATTGACGGAGTTGAACCCCGTCCAGTACATGAATCCGCCGATGACGGCCCCCCAGAGGGTGGTGCGCTGCAGCGGGTCCAGGTCAACGCTGTCGACACGACAGGAAGGGGGTGTGCGCCATTAGTGGGCCCGGGCGGGGGCCGCGAGGGACCTCTCAAACTTTGGTGCAATACTCGTTGTGCCGGCCATAATTACTTGAACAGCTCCAGCCGGCCGCCCTCGTGGGCGGCAGTGAACACGACGCCGAAGCCGCCCACGCTCACGGTGCCCAGGACGAAGATGAGGACCAGCGACAGGCAGAAGATGCACATCTGGATGGCGTCCGTCCACACCACGGCCTTGAGCCCGCCCTGAACAAGCAGACCGGACGGCCGATGAATACGCGATTAGGATATCGAGGGGTTCGGACAAACACGGCAGCAGCGAGTGCACACAGCCGGGGGGGAGGGGGAGGTCCCATCTGGGGGATAGTTCGGAGTGGCTGGCGAAGGGCTGCGTGACGTGGGGGAGGGGGACAGGAAGTGTTGGGCCGGGCCACTAATTGGCAGCGGTTTGAATAGGGGGCCCGGGCGGGCCCTGGGCGCGCTGTTGAAGCACCCGGCTGTGCGCGCGCGTGGCTGCAGCCTACAGCAGTGCGGGGGGCTCACCAGGCCGGTGTACAAGATGCAGACGAGCATGACGGCGGGCGCCGTCCACATCCGGGACAGGGTCGTGACTGCGACACAAGGTAAAGGTTTACAGGTCAGTCGGGGCAACCGCTCGGGCAACCACCTGACGGACGGACACCCATCGCAATAAAAATCGAGACCTGCCCGCCAGCCAGCGCTCGAGCATGTTTGAGTTGCCAAAGATACTTGCCCTGCTCCAGCGCCAGGCACGGCACGTACATGTAAATCGGGATGGTGATGATCTGCAAGGGACGAGTTTATAGTTATGATCATTTAGTACTCTTTGTGGGTAGTTTGGTGACTATGTGTAACAAACGTGGCTGGCTGGGGTCATGTGAACTGTCGTTATGTCGTTATAGGTGAGCCGAGCCGCTGATCGAACTGACCTCATCAAAGATGAAGATGAAGGCGGACACGGTACGCACCGCTCGGTGCCGGAAGCGCACCTGTAAGTACTGTAAAGAGCAAAGGGAGGGAGCAGCATTACCGTGTGGTGTGAATTCATAATGTTTTAAAAAAGAGGGAAAACATTTAATATATTTTTCGCCTTTGTTCCTACCACCTGCCTGTATCTCATACCTCATATGAAGACTTGACGCCCAGCTCGGTGAAAACGGGCAAGAAGAGGTAGTTGATGGCGAACGACATGAAGAAGATACCCAGGATGATGGCATAGTACTGTGTGCCATAGCTGTAGATGTCGCCCGGGGTGCCTAGCAGAGTAATGCCGGAGATGTAGCTGCGAGGACAACCGCAAGGCCATAAAAACATTATCAAATCACGGGACACAATTTTCGAAACCGCCGCCTTTCCGTCGTCTTAGCCGGGAGCGAAAGTGGGTGGGGGTTGGGGAGGGGTGGTTTGGGGTGAATGATGGCCAGCCCCTGGCCCGGGGCGGCAGGCAGGCGGCGCTACAAAGCAGACGCACACTTTCACTGTGAAAATCATCCTCGTAAATTTTCAATATCCTTTGTTTCCAATATTTACAAAATATGTTGTAAATTTATGACAACCTATTCTTGCTCGTCCATGAATTCCAAGCCGATATACGTAATGCTTGCAATTTTACAATTTTGAATTGTAATTTTACGACACGATTCATGAAAATTCTTCTCGTAAAACCTTTCAACTAATTTTCACAGTGTAAAATTTAAGACTTTACGACACTATACAAAGCATACATCTCAATTGCAAAGTGTTTTTTTTTGCAACATATGCAAAGAATTGCATTGCATATGCAAAGTATTGCTTTGTAATTGCAGAGTAATTATGCTTCGTGGAGCAATTCTTCTGAATCCTTCTCACTTTGCAAAGCGTCTGCTTTGTAAAATGTTTCCAGTGTACGGCGGCGCGGGTGACCGCGAGCCAGACGCGCACAGGGTGGTTTCCCAGGCCCTCGCCCAGAGTTATGATAATCCGTGTGTATGCGTGCGGGGCCGGGCGCGGGGAGGACGGGTGGAGGGTGGGGGAATAACTCAGCAGCGTATTGAAGGAGAGGTGAGGAGAGGGATGAAGGCGAGTTTGCAAGAGACAGACGCTACTCCAAATGCAAAAGGAGGTGACAGGCAACTTTGATGGAATAGGGAGCCAATAGCCAATACTTTTGAGGGATTCCGTACATGGTTTCTCAACTACAGTTTATATTTAGGATATTCCGATGAGACGCATACCGTAATCTTCGAAAGAATAGTACGGCAGCCACTTACTTCTCTTCCTATCTTTTGGCTCCGGATTATTCTTCTCAGCTGAATACAACTGAGGCGAAACGATGGACCAATAAGTGATGTTGAACCACAGTCAGACAATGGTCGCTGGTGCTTGGCTTGCATCAAAATTAAACTGGCTGTTGGCTGAGCCATAGCGAAGTCTATCACTTTACACTGTTGACAATAACCTACGAAGTCGTTACTTTGAAACTTCCGGAGAAAATGGATGCGCAGAGCCCCAGCCCGGGCCCTGTTTGCGTGCCTCCCCCGCCCACCGCCGCTCCCCGGGGCCCGGTCTACCCCGGCCCGTCCCGGCGCCCTCACCGCCATCCATTTGAGATTCCCGCCATTGCCCTACATTGGCTAATCCGACGGCATGCCCCCCCCCCCACCTCCTTTCGAGCAAGGGTGAGCCGGCGCGAAATATACAAGGCGGCCATTTGAAACGGCCCCCTTTTTGGCGAATTATTTCTGCCGCTTTCACACGCTTCTCAGGGACAAGGAAAGCGGCTTCCTTGTTGGGAAGCGCAGCGGTTTGGCGGCGGCGGGGCCAGCTGCACAAACACAGGCGCTCGGCGCCGGCGTCGCCTCACTCGTACTCACTGGTGGGGGGCTGGCACTCACCCGCACTCACAGGCGGGAAGGCTGGAACTCACCCGCACTCACAGGCGGGAAGGCTGGCACTCACCCGCACTCACTAGTGGGAGGCTGGCACTCACCCGGCGATGAGGGAGATGGCGACGGGCAGCATGCGCATCTCCTTGTTGCCCAGCAGGTACTCGCCGTCCGTGCTCTGCCGCGAGCCGCAGCAGCCGTAGTACAGCCCCACCAGCAGCGACACGCCCAGCACGAGCACCAGCACGAGGTAGTCGGCCCAGCCGAACAGGTCCTGGTGACGATAGAGTAAACTGTCTAGAAGGACTGTACCAGAGTGCAGAAAAGGCATGGAGGGTATATGCATGGATGAGGAAGATCGTTGTACCGGGTGCAACTGTGAATACGCAGCACGAGGCAGTGTGGCGGGTTTGCCTACCCTTTACACCCGTAAGGGGCCATGGCCCCTGCGGCCATATTGAGTACGCAATCCCGCAACACTGCTATTCACAGTTACATCCGGTACTTTTTTTAATGGGGTGCCCACAAAACTTTGTGTTTAACGCACGTGTACTTAGTACCTCAAAAATGTGTATCTTATACCTTGCTCAGTACACTTCGCATTGGTAAGTACTTGACTAGTGCGTGCCAAGCCATTGTTGTGTCAGTGTTTTGAAGGCGTCACCGTACACTGTAAAAAATATCGTCGTAAATTTGCGATATATTTTTGGATTAATACTTACAAAATAGAGCTGTAAATTTATGACTTCTTAAATTGCTCATCGATGAATTCCAAATCGATACATGGTGATTGTAATTTTCCAATCTGGAATTGTAATTTTACGACTTGTTTCTAGGAAAATTTGCCCGCAAAACCTAAACATTTTTTTTTCACAGTGTACTATGTCGGCTCAATCGTGCACTTTCGAACGCCGTACATCATGGCAAGAATTTCGACATAAAGGATCGTCCAGAAAGTATACGTCCGTTCTTCTCTTCTCAGATTCATTTGGCAAAGGATCGGAGGAGCTCGGCGCCTACGAGACTCAGGGTAGGCCGCTCCGAACTACACGAATGCACAACCGGCGAGATGTTGCCTATCTACCAGGCGCCATGAGAACTTTCAAACCTTTCAAAGTTTGAACTTGGTAGTTTCGTAACAGCGAATGACTGATGTACTTTCTGGATGATTCGGGATGATTATATACGCAACAAAAAGCCAACGGTAGGAGGGCATGCCGAAAAATTCCGCGAACTCCACCATACGGAGTCCTGGAGTTCGCGACCATGACGTTTAATTAGAATAATTCATTTGTGGCCTCAACTTTTACGAAAGTAGAATGACTGTTAGGTTGTCGGGCCACCGATTGACCCGAGAAATATATGACGCCGGGTGGCAAATGGCAACCATAAAAACGATGATATTTATTGTGATTGACTGGTAGTTTCATTGTCGACTGATAAGGATGAGTGTCAGATGCACGGAGTCCCGTATCATAAATCAAGGCTGGAGTCCACTTATCATTGACGGAGACGGAGTAAGGGGTAGGCCCAGTATTCCGCCATTATTTACGAAATACATTTACTTATCGGTTAAAGAAAGGACAAGAGGATGCCTCTTTGTCTTGTTTTTACCCATTCTCTGCCCCCGTCATCATCCTCTTTCGGAGGTGGAAGAACGAGTATTGTGCTCAGAATGGTTTAATTTAGACCAGGGGTTCGCGGCCCGCCCGGCAGCTCGGTGACGTTGACATCGCACTCACTGACGCGTGCACAAGTTCATCTCTCTCTCTCTCTCTCTCTCTCTCTCTCTCTCTCTCTCTCTCACACACACTCACTCTTGACTCGCCCGGGCCGCCATGTGCGCGGGGTGCGCCGGGCGCCGGCTGGATTGTCCAACTCGAGGCAGCAGCTCACACCTGCACGGACGCTTCAGACAGCGTGCAAAAGCGCGTAGTGGCCCGACGCAAAAAGTTAGCCGGGACCCCTGATTTATACTCCACTTTCGGCTCAGATACCAGAGCCCGTACGCATGATAGGTCTTGACCCAGTAACCAATAGAAGATTTTTTTTCACTTGCTGAGTAAGTTTTAGAGAAATTTGAGAATTTTGAAGTAAAAGTCCCTCGCGGGACGATCGTTTCCCGAATCAATCGCAGCCCAGATTTTGAATGGATTCGTTATAGGAGATAAGCATCAGGTTCCGCTTTTATATGAGGGTCCGACTGACTGGCCGACACGATGACCCAGTGAGGAGACAGGTTATTGATGTGTGTCCTGTTGCCCCTTGAGCTTCCGACGGACCCGACTAACTGACACGACGACCCTGTGAGGTAGCTGGATGAGGATGTGTGTCAGTGTCAGCTTATCTTTAATCCGGTCATAAACGCCGTCATAAGCAGTACAGGTAGGAAAGGCAGGTTTAGCAAAGATTTCGTTTCTTCTCAACCTCTGTCCAAGCACGGCAAAAAAAGTATAGAGTTTTTTTTTTCTTTTTAAGTAACCCAGTCCGTATCCGTTGGACCACGTCCTTTCATTTCCCTTTTATATTTTTCCTTTCTGCATCAAGGCACGCCCGAGTGTTTCTCCTCTCGTCGCAGCCATAACGATGCCATCCATATTCTAAAAGCAACAATGGTTAATCATTCCCCAGGCAACCGGTAAGTGTCTACCACCCCCTATGCCCTGTCAAAATTTCGCCGTGCTTTGATGACTTCGGTTATACTCGCTACACGACTGACTGGGGTAAACTGCCAAACATCGCAAAGTAAATGCGTTACTCCGACACCATTTCCTAACGTAGTGTAGTGACTGTAATGTTAAGTTTTTTATTATCGAGAACTGCCAAAATTTATTTTTCCATGAATGTACGGCCAAAATTATGTTTTTAGGCTGTAACCGTGTACCGTAAAAGAAGATTACGGCACACTTGAGCTTAAAATTCACTAGGCCATAGTTAAAGAAAGAATATTCTCTCGCCCGTGTTCTCCTCACCGGCTTCCCTTATCGTCAAAGGTTCTCGCCGAAAACAAATTTACAAAGAGATACCAAACTTTTTAAAGAAAACCAGCCAGCGCCAGCAACGCCGGCGCGTCACTCAAACTAGATGTGAACTGTCTCTCGTTCTGACATTTTCGGCTATTGTCGAGGAAAAAGAGGAGAATCAGACAAAAATATGCAGGCCGAGAGGCCAGACATTGACCGCTCCGCTTATCTCCTACCCCCCCC
>NW_026267377.1:374362-381886 GCF_000697945.3 Frankliniella occidentalis | reverse complement strand
CCCCTCCTCCCCGCCGCCTCCTCACCCACCTCTTCTCGCGCCTGCAACAGAACTGGTCTGTACTGGCCGGACCCAAACGAGACTCTGCAACTCGAAGGTTGTCTTTAACTGACTGGAGAAATGCTTTAATCATTTGAACTATGTGGTTTCCGGTGCGATTTCATTGGAATCAATCGCAACTATGGAATTAATTTAGTGCCATTCTTTCCAACAGATACGGTTGCATAATTTATTGATGACG
Source organism: Frankliniella occidentalis (assembly GCF_000697945.3). Taxonomy (NCBI): domain Eukaryota; kingdom Metazoa; phylum Arthropoda; class Insecta; order Thysanoptera; family Thripidae; genus Frankliniella; species Frankliniella occidentalis. The sequence goes on along the minus strand of NW_026267377.1, from coordinate 381,645 downwards.
AATAAAACAACTCAAATGCTAAGCCGCAATGACAGTCCCTCCTCGAGGTTCTAACAGCCCTGACCAATCAGGTCGACAGATCGAAGTATACTTCTGTGGTGTCTAATTTGCCCCATAGCACAAATGAACCTGTGCTCATCCTCTCACCTGCCCTGTGCCCTGTGGTTAGACCTACCATTGCGGGGGCCATTCTCCAGAGCTGGGGTTGGCGCGGCGCTGTGAGGGCGGCGGCGGCCCCCGCCTCCTAGAGCTGCCCCGGCCCCGGCCCAGGGCGGCCGCGCCTCAACAGGTGTGTAGCGGAGCGAGTAGAGCCCGGGGCCCTGCCGCACCGCGCCGGGGCGGCTGCAGGGGCGTGGCGATTGGCGAAGCTGCTGAGCGGCGGCGGCGGAGAGAGGGGGGCTGTGGTGCAACCCCTGGCAATGCGCGACTCTGATCGAGAGGACGGCGTTGTTGACGGCGATGGTATGGTGACGACTCGCGCGCGGCCCGCTGCTCGAAGCTGAACGCTTGTCTGGACTTAAAAAGACTGTCTGACGGCACACCTCAGCCGTGCACGGCTGGCGGCGGGACGCGCGGCCCCCGTCGTGCCCGGCTCGGCCCGGCTCGGCCCGGCTCGGCCCGGCTCGGCTGCGCTCCGCTCGGCTCGGGCCCGGGGCTTTTCTTTATCAGCAGCGCTGAGGTGGCGGGGCGTGGCCGTGTGTGGTCGGAGGCGGCTGCAGCGGGCGCGTGCCATGTGCATACCGCAAAGTATGCACCGCGCGCTCCCAAACTTCCACCTCCGCTACGACGTGTTTTCACGCAGTGTTCCCAAACGAAAACAAGCAAGAAGCCACGAAAGAGTGCTGCTTTTGAAACTGGTTGAACCTGGCGAAGTTTCCACGAGAGTGGGGCTATCACCAAAACACCAGGGCATTCCTTGAACCGACAGATCGTGCGACTGGGAAGCTGACTTTGCGGAGAGTTTCGACGAAGTTTCAATTAGACAGGATTAAAGTAAGTGGTGTACAAAGAGCAGAGTTATTTACATACGCTGGACAAACGAATCATTTTCATCCGTGGTATTTTGATGGGAAACGGCGAGGGCGGGGGGAGGCGCAGGGGGCAGACTGGCGTTTGAACCGGTTGACTGGTCGCCCAGCGGCCATATAAACTGACGGCCAGCACGGCTGCAGGGAAGAGCTGCCGCCGGTGTAAACTTACTTCTGCGAGTGTCACATAGGGATCGTCCAGTACGTCCGTTGTTTGACAGTCCCCAAGACTGTCTCTACCAGAAGGGGCAAACGTACCCCGCCCCCTCCCATCTCCTCTAGAACAGGGCTGCAGGGGCCTTGGTGTGTTTGTGGCGACCGCTGCGTTCAGCTCCGCCCCCTCTCCCCCCTCCCCTCCGATCACTCGGCTCCTTTATCAGAATACGCAATTTACGGGGGCTCAGCGCCTGTGGAGCATAGGGTAGGCCATCCCGCAGTACACGCATGCACTGCAGACGAGATGTTGCCTACCTTGCCCCGCGCTGCCTCCCGGCCAGTGACACCGCTCGCTCGCCGAAGTTCTGTGAGCCTCGCCCGGCCTGCGACCATGAGAGCCTATCCGCGAGGCAGGCCGAGAGTATAGCGAAGGCCGCTGAGCATAGGTGACCCGTGACCAACGAACCCCTTCCCAGCTCACACGAAAGAAGATAACAATGCCATCTGCTGTAGCTGTAGCGCTGGCCAGAAATTGGCTAACTTTTAAACTGTTGCAGCAAAACATGCGCTGAAGTGATCATATTTGCTTCAGGAACTAATGGCTTCCCGGCTCGCTTTCCGGGAACAGCTTACCCTGCATGAGCTGTGAGCAGAGCTTGAAAGTACCTGCCTAGCCGACAAAAGCCATGACAGCTAATCAGTGCTGCTGGCGGAACTCATGCTGCAATTGGCCAGCCACACACTAGAGTAGAGCTATGAGGAAGTTGCCCGATAAGAGGAACAAAAAGAAGGTAGCACTGGGGAGGTGGCGTGGCGCCGTCCCTAAACAAAGCAGAACGCCGGATGACCATACTGTGTTTTGTCGCGAGTGGATGTGTGATCATTAATCAAGTTTTGTAGAATTTTTAAAGAAAAATTGGTCCCATACTAGACCGGCGTAACAATATAGTGTCAAAAAGTGCTTCTGCAAAGTTTGGCTTCGGAAAAGTAAGTTTATACAATCCTCTAAACCGTCCCGGTGTCGTTGTTTAGGTTAGTGTACGGACATATTAAATTGGTACAATTATAACTCGATGATAAAGACTCAACTGTCGTAATAAACTTTCGTATAGGTGGTACCAAGTTGCTTGATGTATAGGCCGTTCTATACTGTTTGAAATCTAACGACACGCGTCCTAACCTCTGCTAGACTGTCGCTCATCTTCTGCTTTGTTTAGGGACGGCGCTACGCCACGCCACCTCCCCAGTGCTACCTTCTTCATGTTCCTCTTATCGGGCAACTTCCTCATATGGAGAGAATGCAGAGAGGAAGAAAGGCAAACAGGCACTGTTTAAAGTTTACAAATAGCAAGTTTCAAGTTTACAATGCTTGGTAGACTTTTTACAGAGCCAGTTCGATTTCATTTAATCCCGCTTTAATGCCTTTTCAAAGCAGAGGGGCGGGGGCTGAAAAATTAGGACGCGCCGCCGATCCTGAACATTTGACGTAAAAAGCTCGCCCAGAGAGATAAGCGAGAGGGAGTTTATGGAGAAGGCGGACCGGGCGTAGGCGGCTAAGGTCAGCCCTTGTTTTGTGCGCAGCCCCGCGGGCAGGGCAGGGCGGAGCTGCTGCTCCAGTTCCCAATGTTCAAGGCCGCCCTCTGCTAGCCGCCACACCTGCTCAAGGCGTCTCTCCCTTACTGCTTTCCAAGGTTGTCAGGCGACGACACGCGAGGCGGCGGCGGCGTGGCGGAAGCACGGCTAAATTCAAAGCATTTCGAGATAACCTCGAGCAGCCTCGCGCACAGCAGCCTCCGGCACGCCTGCTGCGCTGAATGGAGCCGCCTGGAGCCACCTGGAGCTGCCTGGAGCCGCCTGGAGCCGCCTGGGGCGGTCCTCATTAGGGGGAGGGCGTGTGTAGTGTCGCGGGGGAAAGTTGGCGGCACTGCTTTCGCGCGCACCAAGCTATGCGGCCGCGTTCAAACAAGAAGTTCCAAGTAAGTAATGGTGGGGAAAAGCACGGGAGCGTGACTACAAAACAATAGGGCTGGTTTTATTATTAGCAAATTATTCATCGTTTCATCGTTAGTACATTTTTTTCCTTTGAAAAGACTAGAATGTAAGACTACAAATTACGTAATTTAAAAGGTATTGAAGCATTTAATCCCTCACAAACGAGACGTGTCATCAATTACACCCGAAAACTTATTCTATGTGTATTTGCAAGGTATAATAAATATTAACATTAAGTTCGAATAAATAAATAAATAAATAAATAATAATGCAATTAAAAAACCCTGCGTAAAACAAACACTCATATAACTTCGATACCCACACACCCCTTGGTGCCGACGTACTGATCTTTGAGTCTTATACTATGGGTTGCCAAGTACCCTGTGTATGAAATTCCCTATCTCTAGCTGCCAGAAAGTTGTCCGCCTGAAGCAGCATCTTCATGCATTTTTATTACCGATTATGAAAACAAAACAAAAAATCACAGATGCCTCTAAAACGATTATTAGCAGTAAACAATAGGATAAAAATAGATGGCTTCAGTTTGAGACTAAGCACGACTAGACGGCCGAGATGGCGACGCTGGGCGCGCGGGGCCCGGCTATCCGTATGGTGACGTGGTGGCGGTGCAGGGCGGCGCGGCGGCACGGCGAGGTGCCCAGGTGCGTGACCGTCTCCGTCGCACCGGAGTTGTGGTCCGGGACCGCGGCGGGCGACTCCCTGAGCGCCAGCACCCACGTGAAGGGCGGCACCTTCCTGCGGGCAGGACAGCGTTACAGCACCAGGGCAAAGCGGGCAGGGGCGGGCGGCGCTGCTAAAGGTAGGCAGCGACAACTTTAAATGAGGCTTGCCCGTCCCGTCCCACGTCCCGGGACCAGACTGGGTCGAGGTCACCGGATACCGGCCTTGGAGGACCCTCGCCTCGGGGGACCCTCTGGGACCCTCGAGAACCAGCAGCGCGCGGACCCAGCACGTGGCGCCTCTCCCAGGCCACTCGCACTGACCTGAGCGTGCGGCAGATGTGCGTCGAGAACAGACAATAGATGAGCGGGTTGGCCGCGGAGTTGAGCGGGGCGAGGCTCTGCACGAAGGAGGCCACGGCGATGTTGGTCTGCGTGCGCGGGATGCCGTCGTACACCTGCAGCAGGTTGAGCACGAAGTACGGACTCCAGCAGAGCACGAACACTGAGACAGAAAGAACATGCGTTCAACATGAGTCACTGATTTCGTAGATTTCAAGGGGGTTCGTTGTCACGACCGGCCAAAAAGATTCTCGATTCCAGCTATCAAATCAATAGTTTTCAACTCTCAGGGACCATTTGCAGGGATGTAGCCCTCAACTTCACCGCCAATGCCTATATTTCATTAGTGCAAAATCGTTCACCAATCTTATTGGTTTTCAATTCATTGTCGCTTTGAGCTAAATGGCGTGCGGAGCTGGCGCTGCGTGCTCACCGAACACGATGACGAGCGTCATCTTGACGGTCTTGATCTTGGCGCGGGGGATGATGCCCCGGGAGGAGGCTCGCCGGCAGTCGGACTCGTCCCTGGGAGGCCCGCTGTGGAAGCTGCCCGCCTGCGAGCAGGCCGTCGCCGCCGACGTGAAGGGGCGCGTTCGGAACGAGTTGACGTGCGAGCCGCGGTGGCCCGAGCCCGGCCCCCGGCTCCGCGAGCTCCCCTTGGAGCCCGTCCTCGCGGGCACAGAGGCCAGCGAGCCGTCCAGCACCGCCGGCCCCGTCCCCGCGGCCGAGTCGGTGCAGCCCCAGCGCGAGGGAACGCTCTTGACGCGCTTCAGCAGCGGGCCCGACATCAGCGCGCGCTGCATGCCGCCCTCGCCGGCGCCTGCACAAAACACATCAAATAAGTGCACTGTTTTAAAAGAAAACTCTCTCAAACCAAATTATGTTAAATGTACTAATGAGGGGACAACGACCCTAAGAACACAGACATCGTTATCAACTTTTTATTTTAGCTGCCCAAGCAGAAATTTTTAGGTTGGAGGGGAGGGGGGGGGGGCAACAAACCACATTGTGTCCCAAATTATATCTGCGGGGAAATTGGTGACAGACGATGTTAACGCGACATTTGACGACCTGACTATACCCTACGTGACACGCGGTTCTCGCTTTCCGAAACGACAAAATCGATCAGAGTTGGTCTCGCCCTTGTTCCCCTCCCCCGCACCTCTGCGCGGCCGGCGCCGTGGCCCCGCCATGCCGTGGCTCTTGTTCCAGATGGTGCACACGATGACGGTGTAGCAGGTGGAGATGATGAGGGCGGGCAGCGCGAACAGCGCCAGGAACACGACGGTGATGTACAGGCGCCAGTGCCAGCGCTGCGGCAGCTCGATCCAGCACTGCGTGTGTCCTGAAAGCAGAGGGTCATGGTCTTGAGGAAGTGATAGCGTGGCAAGAGATGGCCAGAGCAGCAGGAGGCGCTTTATTCATCTTCTTATTCTCTCTTCTTGTGCACGTCGAGATGCACGCTAAGCACGCCACGTCCACTAGGGCCGCAGCTGTATCAGCTCTCCCGCGACTTTCCCCCAGTTTGCGGCTTGTCTCCGCCCCCTCCCCTCTCCATCCAATCGTAACTGAACCAGGCTCAGCTGCCAAGTCTTAAGCGCGGGCGAATATTATTAGGGATGACCGGGGATCCAGGAGCGAACTCACGAGCTCCTCTCCATCCCAGGCCCGGCTCTAGTTCGACTTGACAAGCCGCCCAAGAGGCTTACCCACCTGCGCGGCCCGCGGGCGCCCCCTCTAGCCCCCCCCCTCCGCTCGGCGGCAATCTGAGCAAGAAGCGACCGCCTGGAGTGGCTCCTCCAGTCCTCCAGTTGACCCCCTCCCCCCTCCTGCCGGACCCACCCTTGGCCCTGGCCATTGTCTCGGTGACGTCGTAGGCATCGGGCCGCCGCTAAGCCTAAGCGGTCGCGACCGCCACGACCTCCTTATGGTGGCGGCTGGCTGGAGAGGAGCAGACTGTGCTCACTTAACCGACATTGTTTTCACCTTTACGGCGTGATCTTGTCAACGGGAGGACATATTGAGCGTAACGAGTGATTCATCATTAGAAACACGAAAGTGCACTGAATTTTCGTTACCCTACGACCGGAGGTGCTCAAACCACTACTTGTGCGGCTTGTGCCCATAAATAAATTTCATGACAAAATTATTTGCGTTAAAGGGTAACGAAAATTCAGTGTACTTTTATTTTTACCCGTCTTTACCTAATGATGACTCGATGAGGTTCATATATCTTGTTGAAAATACAGTGCCGAAAAGTTGGAAATAATTTCAGTTCAGAGGTTAGCACAGGCTTAGTGTAGTGGAGCCCGCGTCACTGTGAAAAATTTCCTCGTAAAGTAACGACATTTTACAGAATAATGTTGTAAATTTACGGTGGACCATTTTGGCTCATCGATTAAGTCCAAGTCGATAGGTAGTGATTGTAAGTTTACAACTTTAAGTTGTAATTTTACGGACTCACATCATGGAAAATTTTCCTGTAAGCTTGCGAATATTTTTCACAGTGCTGGCGCCAATCGGCCCGCGGGCAGCGGTAGCACCCAGCAGCCCGGGGCCAGGTCGGACAATGCCACACCAGGGAATAAGGGTCAAAGTCCATCGCGCGGCCCCGGCCCCGAGCATGTTCGCGCACAATTGGGCAGCGACTGCTTTGTTCCGCGTGCCCCACTACTGTTCATAACTCGGAGGAAAGATGGGGAAGGAAGAAAACAGGATAGACACTGACTTGAAAGAAACAATTTTTGCACGTAGGTAGGTAAAATATGTCCGTGTGTCCATCTAATTAATTTAGATACAATATTGTATCTATGTTTCAGACAAAAGAAGCAGTTGTACCTCTCTACCGACGAATTTATATCTGATGGCGATGTGCAGAACGATACATCTAACCTAGGTACAAATAACTGTCCCTCCCCTTTAACACGTTGATTACCACGTGACCACACGCGTGGTCATAATAACACGGGTTTGCTACCCCCTCCCCCTGAGACTCAACGTGTTCAGAGTATGTGAGAAAGAGAGAGGGAGAGAGGGAGATAGGGAGAGAGGGAAAGAGGGAAAGAAAAGGAGAGGAGGGGGGGGG
>NW_026267377.1:369652-373250 GCF_000697945.3 Frankliniella occidentalis | reverse complement strand
CCCCCCCTCTCTCTCTCTCTTTCTCTCTCTCTCGATTTGTAATCCTTATTTTCTGGACTGGATTCTTAGTAGGTACCTAATAATTGGTACAACTCTATAAAGCTCTCAAGCTCTAATGTACCATTTCATTGAATAAAAATCAAATCAATCTCTCTCTCTCTCTCTCCCCTGTGTTGGGGGCGGCTAGGGGGGGTGCCGGTCGTCGCTCCGTTTGGCACACGCCGTATGTTTACCCCACACCCGGAGCGGACGCGATTCCTCGAAGAGCGGACGCGATCGCAACCGATAATATTAGGCGGCAGGGTATTGCCCTTGCTTGAGGGACGAGAGGAGGGATGGAGGGGAGAGGGTGGAGGGAGGGGAGGGAGAGAGAGAGAGACCCTCTGCTGGTAGGCAATCGCGGATGCAGCGGCGCACGGTTGTTCACCGGACTGCCTACCCGCACGGCGCTTACCGCCTGCCCACTGCACCGTATTCCGAAGAAAATTATGTTTGTTGGTTACCGGACCGCAGTCGCCGACACTTTTCTAGATCTATCCATCTGTTCTCGTATATCGCCTTGAAAGCCAGACACTTTTATTCATCTGTTACAGATGCAAATAAGTCAGTCACATTATTAATTCCGTCATTCTGAATGTCATGCTTTCCACAGAGTCACTCTTGTCGAACACTTTTTATATAAATATGGAATCTGCGATGGTGTCCTCCTGCGCCTCGTCCGATCAGTTCTTCCCATAATAGGTCTGCCAGGCTGGCGGCAGCCTGAAGATCAGACTCGGAGAATTTATGCGTCTCCAAAAGGCCCTTTGGAGATAGAAGAGTTTGGATGAGTGTAATTCCGAGAGAAATCCGATGAATGGAATATTTAAGATTGACTGTGAGTATGAGAGAAAGATAAAGGGTGAGAGAGAGAGAGAGAGAGAGAGAGAGAGAGAGGCGTTAAGTGAAGGCGGCAGGGCAGCCGCCGCACCAGCAGGGGGCCATCGACCGGGCCACAAAGTTAAAAAGAAGAGGAAAAAATCCAAGTCGCACACTGTTGTAAATCTTATTCTCCAGCAGCGCGCCAACCCAGCCGCCGATATAACACTTGGTTAATTGAAGAAGTAATTGAGGCTTTTGATTCGCCTGGCGACGCTTAGGCGGTGAAGGGGGCGTGGGCGGGGCGGAGCGAACTGCTAAAACGGCCGGACTGCAGGCGACAAGAGAAACGGTACAATTATTTTCCTATTCTTTCCAGGAGTTCGGGCGAGAATGTTCTTTCGAGTTTCTGTTTGCTCGTTGACTGAAAAGTCCTTTTGCCGGCAGATGGGCACCAGAGACAGGCGGAGGGGGGAGGTGAAAGGCAAAAGCAAAAGAATGCTCAGGAGGATGATTATCAAAACTACTCTACTACTCTGCATTTTATTCAAAAGGTACTATACACCAACACACACAAAATTCCAAATGGTTTTATTTTTGACAAGCTTTGAAGCATTGGTTATCGGAATTTCAATTTTCAATAGTAATTAGTCACGCACTGGAAAAACAAAGGGGATGTAGTCACACATACTGAACATCGTACACAGCTTGGCACACTGTTAATTCGGCATGACTTGAGTCTGTGTTGAAGCAGTGAAACAGCCTTAACACACACACTAAAACTCTGAGAGGCACTAATTTTAACGGCTTTCGCTTTTTAGGGCCATCACACGATCACAGCGGCACACAAATTTCCTCAGCACCCGAGCAAAAGTGCGAATTTCTACCTTCGTTTTTCTAGTGCGACTGCGAATGAAATCTAAGAAGCAGCGCTGGACGTCCCGACGCCCTGTACGCAGTTTACTGTAGGCAAAGAGGCTTGGTTACTTTGCATTGATTGATGGTGGAGGCATCGTCGGCGTTGGCGGCGTCTCAGTGTTGCGTCGGCGTCGGCTGACGACAGTGTCGGGTGTTGGCCCCCGCATAGGACCGCGGGGATGACACTAGGGGTGCACGTGATACTACGCACAACACACAAACCGCAGCCTCCTTCCATCCAACTCCCTTCTCCTTCTCTCTCTCTCTCTCTCTCTCTCTCTCTCTCTCTCTCTCTCTCTCTCTTTCTCCCGCGCCCACAGACGCGCGCGCCTATAGGCACCCTTGTCACACTGCTTTCGCTTGCGTCGCGTCCTTTATGTAGCCGTCAGGGCAGCGACTCGTTGTCAGCAGTCTCCGTGTAAACAACCTACATCATCATCCCCTGCTCGGCCTCGGGGGCGGGCTTTGGGAAGGCATGGAGACGCCGGCGCTGCGGAGAAAGACAAGCGAGTGGGCGAGGAAAGAGAGAATAAAGAAGGGCGGTCCCATGTATGCCTTATGCCTCTTATGCACATGTGGCCGTGACCTTGACATCCCATCCCCAGCCCGTCGGGCCCGCGCATTCCGCAGTGCATTGGATTATTTCATGTATAAGTAGACCGACGGGCAGCGGGGCGGCGGCCAGCGGCTGTTTGAAGGGGGCGGTGCCACTCTATACAGCTTGTCTAATATTCTCTCATACGTTCCTAGGAATAATCTGGAAACCTAAGTGTGTACTTGAATGCAGAATATTCTGTGTACCTACATGTATGCAGAATATTCTGTGTACTTGGCAAGTATGCAGAATATTCTGTGTACTTGGTCAAGTACACACTAAAACCTCCATACATTTATGCAGGAGACTTACTGTGTACTTGACCAATTACACAGAATATTCTGCATTCAAGTACACACTTGGGTTTCCAGAATAGGCACCAGGCCATTGCCACCAAGATGCTCGAAATAAATTTTATCAGCAGGACGCAATGAGATCATCTTGACCATTTCGCAACGTGCTTAATCAAACCGCATACCCAGATATGTTAGTTTTTGGATCAAGAGCAATACCAATACTTGATGATTAAAATGAGCAGTGCAGGTATGTAAACCATATTGGATTAAGCCGAGGATTAAGCACAATATTCAAGTTCAGGTCAAGAACAATTTGCTTTTTCCAAAAACAAAACTTTATAGGTGTAAGACAAAAAACCTGTTGACTAAAAATTAGAAAAAAATCACCTAAAACCAGTAATGACATTCCTTATGGGGAGGAGGAGAGAGGTCAAGAAGGCAATAGGGGTGAGGAGAAAGGGAGGAAGAGGGAAAGGTGTGGGAGTGGTAGGGTGTAGGAAAGAGGGGGGGGGGGGGTCGCACGTCACGCCGCGAAGAGCGACGTGGAGCCGACGCGAAGGGACTTCACAAAGGAGAGCAATGGCTTTAAGTGAATTAAACGAGGACTCGATTTTACTGTGACCTTGTTGGTGCCTACGGCTATGCCTGGGCCTTGGGGCCTGGGGCGAGCCTAGCTCGGGGTGATCGAGTGGAGTGCCGGTGCGGCCGGTGCCACGATGCTCCGGCCAGGGTGTGGCACAGTGGGTCGAGGAGCAGCAGCCCATTTGGGGCGACAAAATTCAGAAAATTCAAGTTTTGTCAAATAAGCATAATCAACGGACCTTCGTTCAAAATATCCAATATCAGCCGAACAGTGGTGGGTGCAGCTATGGCCTAACAAACACGACTGAATTCCTCGACGAGTCGCAACTAAAAATATTAAAAAGAATTT
>NW_026267377.1:368591-369602 GCF_000697945.3 Frankliniella occidentalis | reverse complement strand
AGCAGTGCGCCGCGGACTTGGGCTTTCGGTGAAAGCGAGAGCGCGCCAGGGGGGCTGGGCGGCGCGGGACTTCACTGTCCCGGCGACGAAGCTCCCCGAGAGCAGCAGGGTGGTGCCGGTGGGCGCCTCGCTGGCGGCAACCACGCCGTCGCGGCGCCCGTGAACCCAGCCGCATGGCAGGGTGGTGGCACGAGTCAGGACGTGCTTGGCGTCCTCGCTGGCCAGGGGGCCAGCTGGAAGGACGCGGCCAACACAGGCGAGGTGTTGGGCAGCAGCGGCGCAACGCGGAGGGAAACTTCTTGCGGGAGTGCGTGCTGCGAGGTCCAGCGGGGGCCGACCGACGGAGACGTCGGGGGCGCGAGAGGCGCGGGGGGCTGCTCGGAGCAGCCAGGGTGCAGCGCCGTGCCGGCGACCACGGGGAGTGCCGAGGTCGCAGCGCCGAGCGAGGGGTTGCCTACCCTCCCGGCGGGAGGAGGCAGCCCAGGCGCGCCGGGGGTGTCGGGGGAGCGAGTTATCGTTGGAACTGCAGCAGGGCGGTCGTTGATCGAGCTAGTCAACATGACGGATCAGGAAATAGAAAGGTTTTACAAAGTTGAGGCTAGTCTGGCGAAAGGAAGAGAGTTCCTAGACAGGCAGTATGCTCTGCGGCTGGCGTCCGCGGGTGTACTGGACCGGGAGCAGCTTTACCGGGATTATTTGGAAAAGATATTAGGCGTTGAAGCTCGGAAAAGGTCCGCGATAAAAGCTTTTGAATATTGCCTAGCAGGCTGCGTTTTGTCACCCGCACAATCGGTTGAGGCTCAGAGCGTGTGGCGTAGATTGAGTGAGCCTTATGAAGGGATCAACCCTTTTCTTAAGAATGCAGGAGTGTCAATGGATGACCTGAATGCTCTTATTTCCGATTTCAGGAAAGAGGAAAGATGGTTCAGTGAATGGCGAAAACAATTGGACATGGTTTTTTCAAGACCATGCCTGCGGTTTAGTCAGATAGTGAATTTTGGTGCAGATCAG
>NW_026267377.1:366037-368541 GCF_000697945.3 Frankliniella occidentalis | reverse complement strand
GGGGGGGGGGAGGAAGGCCGGAAATATGAGACAACTTTTGAGGCTTTGTCGCGGTGGCACCCCGCACCCCGAGCCCCGCTCCGCTCTCGCAGCACAATAACGCGGCAAGAAAGGAAGCCAGCGTTACAGGGGTGGGAGGCGGCGGTGTGGGGGGTGGATGCGCCCTTACAGTCAGCCGGGGCGGGGAGGGAGCGGGCGGGCCCCCTGGCCTCCGGCACGGGCGGCGCGGGCGGCAGGTATGGCGGCCGCGGCGGCAGCGGGGCCCCGGGCGGGGTAGGCAGCGCGCAACACCGGGCTGCATCGGCCGAGTGGGAAATGGCCTACCCTCGCCACCGCAGGCGCCCGCCACGAGAAGCTCGGCACGTCACAAGTACACCACTGGAACGCCACGTTTACGGGCAGTGGGCGTGGGATTTGGGGGGGGGGGGGGGTCGGTTAGCACCTGTTGGGCGCGACACGGTGTCGTGTTATCGTCCCACCATCACGAGCGTCGATATCCGGGCCTGGGGGCGTGTGACAAACGGCACGTAGTCTCGCGCTTGTGACACTTTTAAAGCCCTTCAGAGGGAAAAAAAAACACGTTAAAAATTCTTGTTAATAGCGAAACGAATCCATGTCTAGGGATATGAAGTAGCCATACCATATGAACGATTTGTTGATGTAGTGGTTGCATGGTGTGCGCTGCAGAAAGGTTCGGATGACCACCAGAAAGCTTGGTGGCTCCAAAATTAATACTGTGTGCGCGGGTCTCTTGTACAGCGCTGATTGTTGGAGTTTGTGAGGAAATGCAACAGGTGGTCGCGCCGGCGAAACTCTCCCTCGCGGGCCAGGTGAAAATCTCCGATTACGCTGAACCTCACAATTAGTTAACGAGTAGGGGTATGGTACAAATGACTTTCAAATAAAGGTTTTTTGAAAAATTTGAAAGCATTTTTCTTAGGGGTAACTTGTCAAAGAAGCACCGCTTGGGCAAAAATTTTGTCCGTTTTGTTATATTTTGTACCGTTACGATAGAGGATATTCGGGACAGAAAGCAGTTTAGGGCTTAAGTAAATCCCAACCCGACTCCTGTAAAAATAACCTTTGATTATCTGAGCTTCAACGAATTCGGAGATTTACACCTCTGTCCAATGTGAGAGAGAACGCACCATGACGTAAATAGTGCATCGCAGATCGTTGTTTAAGGACTTTAAAACATTCACTGCTGGAGAGCCGCTCAGAGCGAGCGAGCCCTGTGCAGAGCTTTGCCTAGCGAAAGGCTTGAGCAGTGGCGTTGATGAGATCTCCCCCGAAAGCAAACAGCCCAGGGCTCTGCTGGGAAAGGATTGGGGGAGAGGAGGAGAAGGTAGGGGGGGGGGGTGCTCGGACCCGGGCGGGGACACCTGAGAGCTAAGCACGCGCTCAGCTCGGTAGCCTCCTTCACGCGACTCCAGTCCAACTCCAGGTTCCTCAGTTCCTCGCCTTCCACACACCCTTTATCAAACTAACCCCCCCCCCTGCAACGGCAGCCCTGTCTGCTTTCTGGAATAAGTAACCAGCACCGATTGATGTGATCGAGGTGTAATTAGTGCACACTAACGGGGATGTTCTTTTTTGTACATGTCGTATGGAGTGATTTGTGCGTACGGATTTATGTACGAAAACGTGCTTAGTTATGTATAGAAATAAGTTAAATTTTGCGTTCATCAGCTAAAAATGTAAAAGTTTTTGTCTTTATTTATGCATAAAATTATGAACATTTATGTCTGATTTCGTGCACAAATCCGAACGCACACATCAACTCAAATGAGGTGTACGAAAAAGTAATGTCCAGTTAGTGTGTCTCGGCTTGGCAATAACTGTAAACAGTTTGGCATTTTAAACTGAAAATAACGAAAAAATCCCTTAGCTTGTTACAGATTTGTTATACTAAAACTACTAGCAGAGTTTTAAGCAGCATTAGTTGTGCTCAATTTTTAATGCCCAAGTCTGCACAACATCTTTTACATAGTTATGCACGAAGTTTTGTGCATAACTGTGGCTGCTTAAAAACACTCGGCGGCCTTTTAAAAACGCAAGAAGCCGCACAGTTCATCACAGCTCAGGCCGAATTAGCACCAAAACAGTGTGAAATATGCAAGGCGCCTCACTTCTTGAGGGACTCTCAGCATGCTCTCAGGCGGCGCGGGCCCGGTCGGGGGAGAGGGAAGGGAGCGGAGCTGGGAAAGAGGGGGAGAAGGGGGGGGGGGCGAGTGCGGGAGGAGTGATTAATTTCAGACGCGCTTCGCTGTGCTTCGCCGCTCCGCCTGTCTGCAGAGCTTGCCCGGCGCGGCCCGGCCCGAAGCGGCCCGCGTGCGGCGGCGTTCTAGATGGATGAAATGTTAGTGAATTGGGACTCATCCATCGGGAGGCAGGCCGGGTGAAATGTGAGCAGCGCTGAGGGCGGAAGCAGGAGAGGGGGAGGGGAGTCAGAGAGAGTCTGAGAGAGAGAGAGAGAGAGAGAGAGAGAGAGAGAGAGAGAGAGA
>NW_026267377.1:363724-365987 GCF_000697945.3 Frankliniella occidentalis | reverse complement strand
TTTGCAGTCATATTATTGCCATAAACGGTCTCAATTTTTGCCCAAACACGAGTAACCCCTAAAAACGAGAAAAAAAAATGGCACAAGGGAGAACACAAAATTAAATTTTGTTAAAAACGTTAACAAACCATAAACGGACCCTTAGTTAAGAAAATTTTCTATTTTATAGTTTCGAGCAATATTTTTTGAATATAGAAGTTTGCGCCGCGTCATAGCGCCCTCTCACTTGTACAATCTGCTTTTGGACGCCATGTAGGCATTTCATGCCTGCTCGCTGCATTCTTCTTGTTCTTGATGTGTCTTTTTGCGTGATATTTTTTTGAATCAGCATATTAATCATTACTTTTATAATTGAACACAATTTTTGGCATGAGTGCTGGGCAGCGCGCGCGGGGGGCTATGACTACTCAGAGCGCAAGGTGTCCATTGTTGCTCTGGTACCCGGGCGTGGGTGTGGAGGTGTGGAGCTGCTCAACAGGTGGTGTTGAACCATGACGCCCTCCCCCCCGCGCGCCCCAACTGTCTGGCAGAAACGGGTCCGTTTAAAAATTAATTTTCCTTGTTGTGGTGGGGTCAGTTAGAAAGTGCGTCTTTCGTCTCCCGTTACGAAATTGTTCAGTTCAGCCGATGGAAGCAGGTCGTTTCGCAGGCACCGAGCTCTCGTAATATGCCGAACACGATGTAGTCATATCTCTACATCGCGATGCTGAAGTACCGAATGCGCACTGCAAAATGCTTGCAAAGAATAGGTTTGTATTGCCAACTATTTTCTTTGCAGCTGCTTGCAAAGAATTTTCAAGCATTGTAATACGAACTAGTTCTTCGCAATGCAAACACATTGTTTGCAAGGATTCTGACAGCTTGCAATACGAACTAATTCTTTGCAATACAAAGCTCGCAAATTCTTTGTAACGTTGAAAAGAATCTAGTTTGCAAGCATTTTACAGTGCGTCTGTGGAACGGATGTACTTTCTAGGATCCCTAAGAAGAATACATACCATTCTCGGTGTTAAACTCGATTCGGCCAAAATGAACCCCATTTTTGGATCATACACTGGATATTAATAACTTTTAGGGTAAGGTGACCAGTGATGGACACTGTACCAGTGATAGCCGCTTTTCTTGATTTGCAGCCAAACTCGTCACTTTACGATCTTGGCACGGAACTAATGTTCGAGACTCCTACCGTGGTATAGTAAGCGAAACTACCTCGCTCCGTTGTTTACATTCCAATAAAAAGGGGTGTCCATCCCATCACTGGGCAGATTGATCTGTTAAGGTGTCCATCATTGGGCATTTTACCCCACTGCTCATGTTACGGGACATGAAGAGTATCGCGTCCATGGGGGAATACACTCTACACATGAACCGCATAGATCTCCAATATACAATGGACAGCGACGTAACCTATAATTTCCAGAGAGCATCCTGCAGTGTATAAACGTGCGAATGGTTGGGGCTGCTTTGAAATTGCAAACCGACCCGACCTCTTAAACTATTGCTTCAGTAACGCAAGGGAATTCCTTCGTTGGCTTACAAAAAAGCCAAATCCTTCACAACCACAATACGACAGAGCCCTTGCAAGACTTTGTCAGTGCGTCGCAAGTGTCGCGCGCGCTGCCTTCGTCTCTCTCACTCTCACAATCCCGCCCCTTGACCCCACCGAGAAACATGGAGAAATAGTTAAAGGTCAAGAGTCAAAGCCACAAGATTTGAAGAGCTAGCAAAACGTTTTGCTTTCCTCTGGTTCTGGGCGCCTGAGCCACGGTGTGGAGTGGCGTTCTGCCGTGCAAACGTCTTGTCTTCCCCCCGTCTCTCCTATACGACACGTTCAGGCCGAGAAAGTGGCAGGAACTGTGAAAGAGAAACTCAGAAACTGGCTCATGCTCGTAATTGAAAACAAATGGGCTTTTAAAATTAAACCTTTGGTTGAAAAAAGAACAAGGAATAGAATTAGTTCAAACTAACGTTTCACAGTTTTCGATAGTTTGTAGCTCGATATTTAAATGGGATTTTTGGAGATATTGTCATTGTAGTACGACAAGGTTTGCCAGGTTTTTCAGAGTCCGAAGTAGTGTGTCACTCTGTCTCACTCTGACACCAACGCTCACTGTTCCCGTCCCGGTCGTTGATCGGCCCCGCGGCCGGCAGGTGGTCACCCGTGGGCCGCGGTCAGCAACGGCCGAGGCAACGGCGCCGTGCGCGAGGGTCGTGGTCCCGAACTCCTTTGTCACCCCGGGGCTGCCCGCTGGGCGGGGCGGGG
>NW_026267377.1:362434-363674 GCF_000697945.3 Frankliniella occidentalis | reverse complement strand
CAATTCTCAGTTCAAATCTGGAGTTCAATCTTTTCCTCGTTGCAGGCACTGCGAAAGGACCAACCACGCAGAGAAGGATTGTTACTGGAGCGACCCAGAGAAGCGCAAGCAGCTGAAGGCAGCTAAAGCAGGCGAGAAAAGGAAGAACACCGAAGGACCTGCTCACTGGGAACTACGTTCATCAAAGGACAAGAAACCTGAGGGACCAGGTGTGGCCAAAACGGCCAAGAGAGGAGCTTTAGAGTCTCTAATTGAGAACAGATCTTTGGTATGTAAAATCCCTCTTATTACAAATGAGTTGAAATTCTATTTAGACAGTGGTGCCTCAGACCATATGTGCAGTGATATCGGTTATTTATTTAATTATAATACCTCAGTAAGACAGCCAATTGAATGTGCTGGTGATCAAGTTTTATTTATTGAGGGTCATGGTGAATTGCTGACTAATCCTGTCAAGCACAATGGATTGTCCAGGGTCTGTGATGTGCAACATGTGCCGGATTTAAAATCAAATTTGTTGTCAATCAGTAAACTGACTAGGAGTGGACTCGCAGTGGTGTTCAGGGATGATCAGTGTGGGGTGTACCTTAAGGATGATGTCGATCTTTCTGGTGAACCTCTTCTGAAAACCCATGAGTCAAATGGTACTTATAAAATTAATTTGGAAGTTAGAGAAAATGAACAAATGCGTGCCACCCAAGCTCTTAAAGCTGATGTGATAAAATCCGAGCCATGGCATGAAAGACTGGGACATCTTGGTAAAAATCATATGGGTCTTATTCAGAAACTTGTGTGTGGCATGGATAGAGTCAGTCAATTCGACCATAAGTGCTCCACATGTCAAAGAGCGAAAAGGACCAAGAGTTCTTTCCCTAAGGGGGGATCTCGCAGGGCAACCATGTTGCTTGAGATCATTCACTCTGATGTATGTGAAGTCACTGACAAAATTTCTTATCAAGGTTTTAAATATTTTGTAACTTTCATTGATGACTTAACCAGATATACTTACATTGGTCTGTTAAAGAATAAGAGTAATGTGTTTGAAGAATTCAAACAATATAAATCTCTTGTAGAAAGGCACACTGGTAACAAAATTAAATACCTAAGATCAGATAATGGTGGAGAATATGTAAATGAAAGGTTCAGACAGTTTTTCAGAAGTGAGGGGATGTTAAATCAGCACTCTGTTGCCAGAAATCCTCAACAAAATGGGGTGGCAGAGAGGGCTAACAGAACTCTT
>NW_026267377.1:358047-362384 GCF_000697945.3 Frankliniella occidentalis | reverse complement strand
GAGAGAGAGAGAGAGAGAGAGAGAGAGAGAGAGACGGCGGGGGAACGGCGGGGAGGGGGAAGAGAGAAATCGCGTGGTGTGGGGGTGTTTGGTGTTGGGTGATGACACAACGAGATCACTGCAAAAACAAAAATATGATATCCGATATCCGGTAAAATATTCATTAAAAGTGCTATTTTTGTCAGATTCTTATAGAAAAGTCAACTTATTTTTAACGAAAGTGGGTAATCTAGGGCATCTAGAATCATCAGGAGAGTGGTTCGACGCGCAAATGTGTGGTTTAAGTTTTATTTCTTTTACAATTTTTCGATATGACGCCTTTTTGGCGAATTAATGAGCCATTTGGTCATTTTCACCCAATTTTCGTAAAAAAATGCCCTCTAAGGCCTAACGGTACTCGTAAGGAGAAGACAGACGAAATTTTGGACCTTGGGCCCTACTTTTAAGAGTTACCTATTAAAAATCATAAGGAAAATATATTTCAGAAATATTTTTTGCGGCCTGTGGTTCTTGATTTTTTTTAGAAATCAATTTTCGAGCTAGAGTGCTTATTTTTGAATTCGCTCTGTCTTTCTTATGATATATAGAACAACCTGAAGTTCCCAGATCTCTACATCAATTCCTTCTTGACTTATTGTGCATGCAGACAAACACACAAACATAACAAACAAAACAAACAGCAACTGAACAGAATATAACTTTTTCATTTAGTGAAGTAAAGGTGGATACAGAGTTCCCAAAACGCGAGCGTGATTTTCACGCCAGGCGTGATGAAAGTCGGTTCCTGATTGGCTGTGTGAAGCTTACGAAGCGTGAAAAATCACGCCTGGCGTGAAAAATCACGCCTTGCGTGAAAATCACGCTTGCGTTTCGTGAACTCTGTATCCACACTAATGGTGGATTTAGTCTCGTGGTCTCAAGGGTTTGCAGCTAATCACAGTCCTCAAAACCTCTTAAGGCCAGCGATCTCAGTGAGGCCGCCTCACCGCCGTGAGGCCACGGGTCACACGAGACTAAATTCCCCATCATGGACTTTGCTAACGTTCAGCCAATTACGGAGTTGCACACGTGCAAGCATTCAACTTGCAGTTGCACACTTACAAGAGTTCAGCAGTTGCACACTTCCAAGTGTTAAGCAGTTACAAACTTAGTTTATCGGTGTACCTATGTACCTTTTGAATTCTTATTTTTTCCAGTCTAACTGCTAAAGTGTCTACCCACCGCTTCTGGAGAAGTTCATGGGATGCGTGATGGCGTCGTAGCGGTCAATGCTGAGAGCGACGAGCACGTACGTAGACGAGTATGTCACTAGAACCTGCAGGTAGCGGATGAGCTTGCAAGCGAGGTTGCCTGCATGCCACTCCACAGTCATGTACCACACGAGGTCAGTGGGCACGCTGATGAGGCCCACGGCCAGGTCTGCAACAAACAAATATCAATTTCAAGTTTAACCTGAAAATGCCGTTGGTACTTTTACATGTAAATCAAAGATAGAAAGGAATCAAAGGGGCTACAACTCCGGGAAAAGCATGTGTACAGTACACGTGCCTGGAAATCATCAGGATAAAAAATAATCGAAATCAACAGAAATCGCTAAAAGCCAAGTGAGAAACTACACTGTTGACGCCGTGGTCGCCTACCAGGTTGCCAAAATGTTGGCAGTCCTTTTTGATTACCAAATTTTGGTCGTCTTTTGGAGGCTGTCAATATTTGACCTCTTTGCTTGCCAAATTTTGGTCGTCTTTTTGGAGGCTGCCAATTTTTAGCCTACTTGCTTGCCAAATTCTGGTCGTCTTTTTTGTGGCTGCCAATTTTTGGCCTCCTTGCTTGCCAAAAGTTGGCCTTCTTTCAAAAGAAGACCAAAATTTGGCAATCAAAAAGGACTGCCAACGTTTTGGCAAGATAGGCGACCACGGCGTTAACAGTGTAGTGGAACTGGTGCAAATTAGTCGAAATAAGAGTTTTCTACCCCTAGGAAACCTAAGGAACAAGTATAAGCGGACGGGAATCACTGGGAATCAAGTACGTATTTCCGGAATCATGTGTACACACCAAAGGGGAGTTATTGCCACCTCGGAAGGAATTGACACTGTCTTGAGGGCGTGTGTCACCTGAGGTTACCATATCACCAGTGTGCGCAAAGAGGCGTTAGTAACATGATATTGCGACTGTACAAAGGCACTACTGGTCTCCAAGGGAGCTATTTTTAGTGTCTTTACAAAAGACACTTGCAGTAGCACCTTTAAGAGGTGCTAGATAGCACGTTTGTTTTTCCAGTGACGGGATCATACATTTGTAAAGGAAAGAATGGCGCAATGTAGGAATACAGTGTTGTGAAACAACAACAGCTAAAGTAAAGTTTTAATTTGTAAATTTTGAATCTCCCGCCTAACTGCGGTGTCAACGCGAAGCTGTTAACTTTTCGTATTTTTGGCGCATAGCGCGCGCGTCGGCCGGGAAGCCGAAGGGTCACTTCGGTCACCTGCCGAGGGTGACGGGCGGGCAGCCGCCGGGCGGCCCGCCGCGCGGGGCCTCCGGGCCCGGGGCCGGAGCGGACGGCCGAATCAGTAGTAGTAGAGTTATCAGCAAGTAAAGTAGGAAGTCAGCAACAAGAAGACACCCCTAGGACCTGGCCTGGACTCGTGTGGCTGCTGCTGTCTGTAATGTAAGTACTTATTCTAATTATATATTTATATTTGAAACCTGTGTTATCCCCTTTTACGATCCTGATATCCTGATATTCCACGCACATAAGCAAGTTTTAACTAGTCGATTCTGATGTCAAATTATTCGGGAGTTGTAATTAAGCGAAAATAGTCAGCGAGACATTTTGCTCCCGTCTCGCATTTCAAAGCATTCTAACACATTTAAAGTTATTTTCGGTCACGACATTCACATCATTTTGCTTTTACAACATTGGCGCAGTCGGTAGGACATTAGAATCTTTTTCCATAGAGTAATTTGAATTTTGAAACTAGAAATGCAATTGTTTTATTTCTCGAGTTTTCTGTTTTGTTTTTGTTGAGTTTTCCATTTTTCGCACGTGCGTGGAACGTTAGGAAGCGATCACAATGTTTTCAGCGTGTGCTTTTCATCCGTCGTGTGGATTGTCTCTTGAGGACTGGGATAACGATAGCGTGACGGTGGCAGCCACCGGGTCACATGGCGGGTCCGGGGGTGGTTTAGGGGATGGGGCGCAGTCTCCCATCTCCTCGTGTAGTAATATTTTCAGTTGTAAGTGTGCCGCGTGTTCGCGGCTGAGCTCGTGCGGGTGCGACAGCGGCGCCCCGGGCAGCTGCGAGAGCACCACGTGTTCATGGCGGTGCGGTGAGGCCTCCAGGTCGGCGCCGGGCAGAGCGCCCGCGCCCCGGAGAGCCCCGCGGAGGACGCGACGGCGTGGGAGAGGTTCGCGGCGCGCGCGGGCCGGTCGGGTAGGAGGAGAGTCAAAGTTTCAATTTTTGGGCCACAAATTGACTGGTGGTGCAAAGAGGAAGGGTTTGCTCTTGGCCGGGCGCGGCGCTGCGAACTCTCGGGTGCGCGTCCCGCGGTGCCAGTGGTGTAGTTTATACGGTCACTTTTCCAAACAGTGTACTGTCCTCCTCAGCTTGCTGGGTGCGAGGGCTTTGGAAACACACCACGGCGCGGGGACGCCCCAGCCGAGGGCCGTGTTTGTCGGCCAGGTAGCAGAGCATGGGCGCGCGCGGGGAGCCGGCCGGCCGCGAGGCACGGCTACGGCACAGCGTGGCGCCGAGGCCCAGGAGGTGATCGGGAGGTCATCGACAGGAGGACGGGGCACGCCGACAACAACGGGCGGGTGCCGGATTATCGCAGCCCCCGGCCAGCGCGAGGAAGCGCTTGGGGCCGAGGAGGGGCTGGACCAGCAGCAGCGCCGGGGCAGCGAGCCCTGCAGCGCGGCGCGGACCGGGGAAGGGGGCGCGCGGGGGGCCAGTGACCCGGGCCGGCCCAGGTCGGCGCCGTGTCAGGGAGCACCTCTGGGTGCACGGCCGCAGGTAGGACGGACAGGAAGAAGACGGCGACGGAGGCGCGGTGCTCGGCGCAGCGCGGGCGCGCCTCTCGCTGAGGCTGATGGGATCAGCGGGGTCGATCAGAGTGTGACACTCGGGGTCGGCAACAGTTCTGTACATAGTTTAGATTTTAGTTCAGACGGTCAGTCTGTAGTTTCGGGGGTGCTAGACATGCATCCGCTCCCCTCGGGGAATAGTATCGTCGAGCCGTTGAGGCACGACGGGGCGGCGCAGGCCCGCGAAGGGCAAGCCGTGGAGAACGGTGTTCAAGGCGTCGGGCTTCACTCACGGCCAGCAAACGCTGCGACGTCG
>NW_026267377.1:352055-353432 GCF_000697945.3 Frankliniella occidentalis | reverse complement strand
GATCCTAAAACAAATGCTGTTACCTCCCATAGATACAGTGACGTCACATTTGATGAAACTATTTTTCCAGCTTTGGGCGACTCCCCAGTTAAGCGCTCAATGACTGGGGACGTTGGACCAAATGCTCTTGTTATACCTGGAAACTCCAGGGTTATATCTGGAGCCAACAGCTCTGGGGTAATACCTGGAAACTCCAGGGTTATATCTGGAGCTAGCAGCTCTGGGGTGACTGCACATCTTAGGGTAATACCTTCAAAAATTAATAAGACTTTAAATTCGAAGGGTGATACTCCTGATGATCATGATTCTGATTCGGACACCAGCTCTGAATCCGAACATGAGTCTGAGTCAGGAGGTAATATCTCTGATTCTGATCACGATTCTAATTCGGACGTTGGCTCTGAATCTGAATATGAGTCTGAATCAGGGAGTACTACCCAGAAAAAGGGAGATTCGCTCTGGGGTTACTATACTGACACCAGTCTGTCTGGGATGTTTCATGACGGGTCCAGTACTAGCAACTCTGCTCATGGCTGTGACTCCGACGAGACAATCTCAGTGGGTGGTGCAGGGGAAAATGTGGACAATTCTAATTTGAATACTAATGAATCTCTTTCCAGGAAAAGAAAAATTGTTCCACCCAAACATTTTGATGGGTTCGTTCTCTATGGTTTTGGGGAAAAAGATTGTGAAGTTAAACAGCGAGACATGAAAAATAATGAGAATTTTCATGGGTCTCCCAGGAGAGCTGCGTGGCTTGCTTCTAAAGCTATCAACGCTCTGCCTGATAATTATGAACAAGCAGTAAATTCCTCTGAGTCAAAAGAATGGCTGGCAGCCATTAGAGATGAGTTAGAGTCTTTTAAATCAAATAATGTCTGGACTTTGGAGCCACTCCCACGGGGAGCTCATGTAGTAGGCTGTAAGTGGGTATTTAAAAGAAAGTCAAATTCTGATGGCTCTCCCTTGTATAGAGCCAGATTAGTAGCTAAAGGTTATACTCAACAGTATGGAGTAGATTACTTTGACACTTTTGCACCAGTGGTGAAAAAGGAGTCTTTGAGAATATTATTCTCTCTTGCTGTAAACTTTAACTTAAAAATTGCCCACTTAGATGTCAAAACAGCCTTTCTACATGGTGATCTGTCTGAAAAAGTGTACATCCCGGGTGAAAAAACATTGACAGTAAGTTTGTATACAGAGGTATTCAAGTAATTGTATAAAGCTGTATAAAGGTAATTGTATTACATTTGGTAAAACTGTATTACTTTGTCAGTATACCTTTTTATAAAATATTATACAATGTATACTTGAGCGTTTCAATTTACTCATTGGAGAAGCGGCCTGAGTGGGTGGCTGTCGTTTTCAGCTCATATG
>NW_026267377.1:335632-350795 GCF_000697945.3 Frankliniella occidentalis | reverse complement strand
TTGCCACGCTCCGAGCAGGTTTTTACCCTGTAGAATACTGGGAAGTTTCCCTCGCTCCGCTTGCCAAATGGGGAGGTGGTTATAGCTATGTAAATGTATTGAACGGTGGTTTTGTAAATAATTTTCTGAGTGAAGTCTTGATTGTCGGGTTATTTTGCTATAAAGATTTCGCAGTAAGGGGGGATGTTGTAAATATTACTGCTACATCTATTTGTACATACATCTTTATTTAAATTATGCGCCCTCTCTGTACATTCTCATACCGACTACTTCTGACTGTCACTTGTCTGCGACTGCAGCGCCACCTGTTCGATACTGTGTTGATAAATAAAACTACTCGCTCACTTCGAGCCAGACCTCTGCCAAACAACGTTGTCGTACTTCTCCTTCGCCCCTGAACATCACACCAGATTGCTAAGTATTGGTTGGAACACGAACACGGAACAAACATAAATCTACAACAGCAAGTGTTGAAATTACATTAATGAGAATGTTTTTCTATTTCAGCTTAGTTTTCTGGTTAATAGGTTAAAGGGTTCATAGCGTGGGGACAGGGCAAATTAGGTAGGGCAGTTTTGAGTAAAGAACTGTGTGATTTGAATAATGCGAAATAATTGTTCAAGAGAAAGTAAATTTTGATTTGGTTTCACTAGTATCTCTTTGAGTACGTTGTGTCTTAGTAGTTTCTTTGGGAAGCCTGTCCCCCGCATAGTAAAGTAGTATGTCAGATAGATTTTAAAAATTAGAATCCAGTTAAGTTTTAGTAAGATTGGCCAATCGCATTAGGGAAAAGTTAAAAATTTTTATTTGGTTCAAGAATGAAATTTGTGATAACTTTGTCAGGAAATTATTTTGGGATTTAACGTAGAAAGTTTTGGGTAAGACTTGTACTAGTTTAAAAGTAAAGTAATTGATTTTGATTTAACGTTGTTCACATTTTGGAGTGTTACGTTAAATGTTTGTTTTGAGAATGAACCAATTTAGGGTATATTGTTTTAAAATTTGGATTTGAGATCATTCGGTATTGTAAGTTAAATGTGTTAATTGAAAAGGTTAACATTTGTTTTAATACTGGAAGTTAGTTTATGGCATTTGGTATTGGATTGCATTTGTGAGGAAATGTAATTGAAGGTTTTAGTCGAAACTTTGATGCGGAGTTGAGTTGGCATGCAAGCAGCAAGGAAACAGTGGTATCAAAGGAAACAAAAGCGTTTAGTTGTGTCTGGTTTGTATTTGTGTCATGTAAAAATTAATTTGGTAACAAGATTAAGTTATTAGAAAGATTTTTTGGATTCATTGAAGTATTTTATTGTTTGTTTCTGTTTTTAAGGTCACTAATTTGTTTTGATTGTTCGACAGTTTAGCGGAGGAACGGCGGTCTGGTTGTTCTGTCCGCCCGGTGACGTGCACACATAAGGCCTGATTTTCAACGAGTGCTCGAGCAGAGGTCCACAGCGAGTGAGCGCCCCACGAGTCAGCCCGAACCGAGCCGAGGCCAGCAGCAGAGCGTGCGGCCAACCCTTTGCCCACCGCTCCGGCCCCACAGCGAGGGAGCTCGTCGACGCTCACCCGAACGCGGCGAGTCCGCGGGGCCCAGCGAGGCAGCCAGGGCGCGGCAGTCCAGTCCGGACGGCCCGCCGCGAGGACAAGAAGAGGAGCCGGGTCTCAGGCAGCGAGACCAGGGCGGCAACATGACGGCACGTACGGCTCAGGGCTCAGGGCGCCGGGTAGCGCCACGGAGGCGTGGACAAGGACCGGAGCGAGCAGGGCGTCGCAAGCAAGAGCGATGCCGGTCAGCAGTGAGGCTTGTGTGACGTCACGGGCGCGGCAGGGTGGTCGGGCCGACGGGCCCGAGCAAACTGGTAAGAAGTCTGTTTATCAGACTTGGTTTTTGAAGTACAAATGATTTTATTTGAATCTATTTCTTTTAGAGTGTAGAACTCAAGTTTTAGGGCTTGATTAACAACAGTTTTGTTGCATTCTGTCAGTTTTCTGTAGTTTTCATTTCTTCTCTTCGTAACCTTGTTGAGTCATTTTTGAAGTTCAATTTTGAGTGTTTCATTTTAAAATTCTGAGTTGCGGTAATTTTCATTCTAGTTGACTTGTTCAAACTTTGCAGTATAGGCTTTATTTATGGTTCTCTTAGTTGAGCGTTGTAAAGAGAGTTTAGTTTTATTTTGGTGTAGCTAGCCATGTGAAACGTTATGCAGTTATAGTGCGAAAAGTTCAAAGATTTAGGTATTGTTTCCGCTGTTTAGCAAAAGTTTTTCATTGTCAAGTCAGAGAGGTTTCCTTGTATGCTATGCCAGCTTGTGTTTAGTATCCGTAAAGTTTTGGTTTGTAAGTTTTGAAGAAAATAAATCAATGAAAGGGATTTGTTTTGTTGTATGCCATGTGATTTAGATTTTAGAGTGAAAATAAGAAGTGTGTTTTGTGGTTTTGAAATACAGTTTTGAACGTGAGTGTTTTTGAAATGTGTAACAAAGATGTATTAATTTGTATTCGTTTTCAGCAGTCACAAATGAGTCCAGGTCCAGTTAGGAAATGTTAATTTTGAGTTAGGGTAGAAATTTTGATTATTTTTGTCTTTTCATTTTTTTTTGAATGTTTCATCTTTTCAATTTATAGTTTTGGTTTAGTTTCTTAAATTCAGTAAATTTATTTGTAATACCAAAAGTTATCAGCTTCTGCGGGTAAAGTTTTGAGGGCAAAACTTGTTAGAGGGGGGAGGAATGTTGTGAAACAACAACAGCTAAAGTAAAGTTTTAATTTGTAAATTTTGAATCTCCCGCCTAACTGCGGTGTCAACGCGAAGCTGGTAACTTTTCGTATTTTTGGCGCATAGCGCGCGCGTCGGCCGGGAAGCCGAAGGGTCACTTCGGTCACCTGCCGAGGGTGACGGGCGGGCAGCCGCCGGGCGGCCCGCCGCGCGGGGCCTCCGGGCCCGGGGCCGGAGCGGACGGCCGAATCAGTAGTAGTAGAGTTATCAGCAAGTAAAGTAGGAAGTCAGCAACAAGAAGACACCCCTAGGACCTGGCCTGGACTCGTGTGGCTGCTGCTGTCTGTAATGTAAGTACTTATTCTAATTATATATTTATATTTGAAACCTGTGTTATCCCCTTTTACGATCCTGATATCCTGATATTCCACGCACATAAGCAAGTTTTAACTAGTCGATTCTGATGTCAAATTATTCGGGAGTTGTAATTAAGCGAAAATAGTCAGCGAGACATTTTGCTCCCGTCTCGCATTTCAAAGCATTCTAACACATTTAAAGTTATTTTCGGTCACGACATTCACATCATTTTGCTTTTACAACAACAGATGGCACGTCAGCAGCAGCACGCGCTGCCGGCAGTTTGACGTCAGCCCCGGGCTGCCCGTTGCGGCGAGCAGCGAGCGCTGAGCGGCCACCCGCGGGCCTGAGGCGGAGGCCTGAATGGTGAAAAGGGCCAAATGGAGCACACGACAGGAGTGCATAACGCAGGACCTCACTATTGTGTCGCGCCGTGGCGGGGCGAAGCAGGCGGTAGCAGCGCGCCGCCTGTGGCTTCCCAACAGTCGGCAATGGCAGGGTTTCAGTATCGGGCCGCTTACGGCAACCGCACGCAAAAAATAATAATATAGCTACCTATGTAAAAAAAAAATGGTCGTACACTGATAAACTAAGTGTTCAACTGCTCAACACTTGTAAGTGTGCAACTGCAAGTTAAATACTTGTGAGTGTGCAACTGCAAGTTGAATACTTGCAAGTGTGCAACTCCGTTGTCGTCCACTTGCAAGTGTTAAAATCGGAAGGTGTTCACTTGCAAGTGTGCAACTCCTCGGTTGAACACTGTTGCTCGGTACGCAACGGGGCTGCCGCCCCTGCCCTGCTGAAAGTCCTGACTTAAATGGATAGGCCGCCTACCCGACCTAAGATTGGACGCTTACTGTGTGGGAAGGGCTCAACAACAAGGGCACACTTACAAGTATTCAACTTGCAGTTGCACACTTGCAAGTATTTAACTTGCAGTTGCACACTCAGAAGTGTTGAGCAGTTGAACAATTAGTTTATCAGTGTAAGTTTACAGGAAAAATTTTAATGATGTGTGTCGTTAAGTTTTAGTTTGAAATTGCAAATTTCCAAACACTTCGTATTGGCTTGGAATTGATCGACAACAGTTAACAAAGAATGGGCTGTGATAAACCGTTCAACATTAACACGAGGATTTTGCATGGAATTGATTATCACCTACAAGTTGACGTTGATATTCCGTGGACCTAAGTTGAGTCTACGTGAATCACAGATAAACACGAAGAGCTTGTCCCCACTGGGATAGGAGCCCTGTACACGGGAAGTACGAGGAAGTTAACCTACGACTGAAAGGGTTGCGCACGGTCTAGATATACCCCCCGAGCGTCTGCAATTTACGATGAATCGATTCCTGATTTTGATGCGGTCAGCAGTAGCAGGTCAGGTGGGCTCCGGTGGATCAGTCCTTAACGAGCGTACATTGAAGGGCAAAAAACGTAGACCAAATGGTCGTCACGGTGATGGGAACAGATAAGCTACACCATTTCTCCGTACGAATCGACTGCCGGCCCCAAACTCCCCTTTCCCCTTCCTTCTCGCTCACTACTTAGACCTCGATTTCACGCTTAGAGGGCGTTTGAGAGGATTATCGCACCTCTTCGTCTTCTCCACTCAAGAGCCTCTTCCGTGCTGAAGCAGCGCAAAACATTCGAGTGTTCACGGACGCTTAACTAAGGGCGGAAAGGGCTGGGGTGGGGAATGAATGGGAAGGGGAGGAAGAAGAGAGGGAAATAGAGGGGGCGATGTAGCAGAAGAACAAGGAGAAACCTCTGTTGTGCTTCCGCCACAAGTCTCGAGATCGCAGACGCGTTAGAATTTCGAAAGGGCACTTTAGGTGGTCCTCGATTGCCCTTTGTTCTGGGCGCGCGGGCGGCGTCGCCCGCACCCGTCTACAACTTTCAGCGCCCCCCCCCTTCTCTCTCTCTCTCTCTCTCTCTCTCTCTCTCTCTCTCTCTCTCTCTCTCTCTCTCTGTGTGTCTTCCTCTCTTCCTCTCATTCACACACAAACAACACAAGAGCCCGAGGCCCGGACCCCCGTTGTTCTGGGTGGTAAAGGGGAGTTTTAATTGAGTCTCTAAAACCGGTAGCGCAAAAACGCCTACGAGTGCGACGAAAGCAAACCGTGCAGGCGCGCCTCGCCGCCCGCGCTGCGTTAGCGGGTAGTCGACTGTAAATCTAGATTCAGACAACATTCCCGCCAGGCCCCACCCCACATCGAATGTGTGTATAACAGCACCGCGAAAGTGCACTTGCCGTTAGCGCCACTGGCCGCCACTGGCGCCACCACACCAGCGCAGTAATCAAGTCATTATTTCACAACGGTGCCGAGCTTTCTGCTGGTGGGACAGCCACTGTGAAAAGAAACCCTCGCAGATACACAATGTTTCTTTACAAACTATGGTAGAAATTTACGGCAGTCCATTCATGCTTGTCAGTGTATTTTAAGTCGATATGCTTGTTATTTTAAAATCTTTAAATTTGTAGATTACGGTACCCTTCAGGGATTTTTTTTTCCGTAAAATCTACGATTACTTTTCATTGTTAGAATTGCGTCGGGCGTTGCTGTAGCGGACGGACAGGGGACTCTACATTCTACAACTCACTCGTTTAACGAGCACGACCCTTCCTCATTGGGCGTTCTCATGGAGAAAACAGGAGGACAAACGAATAATTTTCAGATATATTCTTTTCCTCCGACTCCGACATTAAATTAATACGCACCATTTCAACGGGATGGAGAGCGGACCACGCATCAACTTTTTAGTACCAGATTTTCTATTCGAGCAGTCGGAGACCTCAAGCGAAGCGTGTATGTAGGAATATTAAAGGGGAAATGGGCCAGAGTGAAGTGGGGAGTACATGAAGAGCAAAAAAAGGACGGTGGGGAGTTCCTGGGAATAGCTCTGGGGCACTGTAAACTACCATTCCTGAAATGTACCGGATGTAACTGTGAATACGCAGAGTGTTGCGGGATTGCATACTCAAAATGCCGCAGGGGTCATGGCCCCTTACAGGTATAAAGAATAGGCAAACCCGCAACACTGCTGCGTATTCACAGTCACACCCAGTACACCGTCCACTCGACCGTCCCTAAAATCCCTCCGACCTTATATTTGCAATCCACCAGCAATCCTGGAATAATGCAGAATATGCCAATGCCAATATATTTTAGCCCGGAAACACATTAAATGTCACATGAAATCCAATCCACCATATTCACATGAAATCTGTCAAAACCTTGTGAAATCTGCTGAAATCATGGGTGTAACCTTTTGATTAAACCTTGATCTGCCAGTGGGTTTTGGCGGTAAAATCCTGTGATATCATCGATTCCTTTAAATCGTCTTAAATCACGCATATCATGCAATCATTTGGACACCCAAAATGGGCATTGGCCCCCTAGACTACTTCACAATTTCACTGGAAATGCAAGTGTGTGAATGTCGCTCACCTGCAGGTGAGCGACATTCACACACTTGCATTTCCAGTATTTGTATCCGCAAAAATGGACATAGCGACGCATCCGTGCACAGGGTGCCACGAAGTCCCAGTTTTTGAATATCCAGACATTTTCCTGACCAAATCCTGACGAAAAAGTGACTTTATCCTGATTTTGAGAACAAGTTCACAGCGAAATAGCGCTATTTTTAAAGGGGTAAAGAAAAAAATGCATTGTTTTCAGAAAAAATACATCAGAGTGGCGCACTACCACAGCGCCGCGCCGCTGGCCGAAGTAGCGCCGGGCATCAGGGTGATAACCGGTACTAACTATTTATCCTGACACTTTTACCCCAAAATCCTGACATTATCCTGATTATCCTGACAACTTTTGAAAATCCTGACTATCCTGATTATCCTGACGCGTGGCAACCCTGGTGCAACACTGGCAAATATGTTTAGGACGCGGACGAACAAGGGCAAATCTGTGGAGGAGGGACGAACAAGGGCGAATCTGTTTAGGACGGATGAACAAAGGCGTCTGTACTTTTTCGGAATTTCTGCAGACCTATCTTTGAAAGCTTCATATTCTTCGATGTGACGTCGGATCGCTTCAGTTGAGGTCATATCCCATTTCAGGCTCAATGACGGGTGCAATGATGATTCGTTTAAAGTGATCTGACGTCAAATCGAAGTGTGAGAGACGTCTAGAGATGGGTCTGCAGAAATTCTGAAGAATAAGCACATACGCCGTAGCTTAGGTCAAGGGCTGTCTGGTGTCTAGTCGATGGCAAGGTCCTGATGCAGTGCGGATACAATGCCAATGCAAAGTGCGCTTCAGGCAGCCTCACGTGAGGAGGACCGTGGAATGAGCGGGGGTGGCTGCTAGCC
Organism: Frankliniella occidentalis; assembly: GCF_000697945.3. Classification (NCBI taxonomy): domain Eukaryota; kingdom Metazoa; phylum Arthropoda; class Insecta; order Thysanoptera; family Thripidae; genus Frankliniella; species Frankliniella occidentalis. Next base: position 343,390 of record NW_026267377.1, on the reverse strand, counting down.
TGGGTGGTTTAGGACGATCAGTGGGATGGTAAGGCAATCCACAAACGGAAGCTGAGCACTCATATCGGTTAGCAACACGGTAGCCGCAGCCGCCACAACGTGCACTTGAAATAATACGATCTCTAGCACCGGTCGCGCTTCGCCGTACGGGAATCTAGTGCGGTTGAATTCCAGCTCGCACTGAGGTTCAAAGCAGAGGGCAGTGGTGGCGGCCATAGTATGGCGCTCGGATGGCTGTACGGACGCACTGCCTGCGGCGCGCAAGGCCCTCTCCGGCCCTCTCTGACCCGCCTGGCTAGCAAAGGGATGTTTTTTTATGTTTTTTTTTGCCCGGCTTCGCCTGTAACATGGTTGTCCTGCCCGTTACGTTGTGCGCCCCGGCCAAGCCCACTCGTCGTCTCGCCTGCCTCCGCGCCGCCGTGGAGGCCTGGGGCGTAAATACATTAGTGCCTGGCCGGAATGGCTCAGCCGAGCGCCTGCGGGTGGGGTGCGAGGCACGACGGGGCCTGGAGGGCCTCGACCACCAGGGGTAGAACACCTCACAACGGCGGTGCGCGAGGCACCGGGGGAGGGGGGGTCTGGAGGGCCTCGACCACCAGGGGCACAACACCTCGCACAACAGTGGGGCGCGAGGCACGGCGGGGCCTGGAGGGTCTCAGCCACACCAACACCTCACAACAGTGGGGCAGCATCCCACCCTTTTAAAAGAGGGAAAGAATGTGCAACAGGTACGGCTGTTTCGTGGTTGAAACAGTGGGGCAGTCGCACTGCAGGATTTTTAGAAATACACACACCAAACATAAACTGTTAAGTCAAGTGTACACTAAAAATGTTAAGGGATAGTTTTGTTCCTAGAAATGGAACGGAACGTCGAGAAATGATGCAATTTTGTCCCCAAAATTGAACGAAATTGTGTAAAGCACCACACAATTTGTCTAGTTTCTGGCAGAAAATTGCACCCTTTCTAGATGTGCACAAATCCGTTCCATTTCCAAAACTTGTCTCTTTACATTTGGAGTGTAAAACTGCCATATACTTTAGCTAATGTTGGACGCAGTGCCTTACATAATATACAGTTACTAGTTCGCACTTGCCTAAATATATGCACTGTGCATGCAGTGTGCATATTGACAGCAAGTACATACCCTGACAAGTAGAATATACTCGGTATCCGGAGGTTTTATCCCTGGGTGCTCTGCTAAAGTATTCAGTACTCAAGGGGCAACTCGTCTATAGTCAGGACTCTTAGGACCAAAATATCGTCCGTTTAGAGTGATTTTAAGAGTAACATTATTCCAGGAAATATTCCATTCATTATTGCAGGGTTGTTTCTGGAGCCACTCCTGGAGCCGGTCCTGCGAAGCCGCGCGGCCGGAGCCGCTGCCGCCACAAGACGCCGGGATCAAACGAGGCGTGGCGCGCCCGCCGGCCGGAGATCAAAGCGACGAAACATCTCGCGGTGACGTACCGCGGTGCGCGCTGCACGGGGGGCGCACGATCCACGGGCGCGCGAAGCGACAACAGCCCTAGGGGCCTCGACAAACTGAGCACACTGATAAACTAAGTGTTCAACTGCTCAACACTTGTAAGTGTTGAACTGCAAGTTAAATTACTTGCAAGTGTGCAACTGCAAGTTGAATACTTGCAAGTGTACAAATCGGCAGGCGTGCACTTACAAGTGTGCAACTCCTCGGTTGAGCACTTCCTACACAGTAAGCGTCCAATCTAAGGAAGTGTTCAACCGAGGAGTTTTACACACTTGCAAGTGCACCGAGTTTAACACTTGCAATTGTACGACTACGGAGTTGCACACTTGCAAGTATTCAACTTGCAGTTGCACACTTACAAGTGTTGAGCAGTTGCACACTTACAAGTGTTGAGCAGTTGCACACTTACAAGTGTTGAGCAGTTGAACACTTAGTTTATCAGTGACTGTATTGGAAAACTCGAACTGGAGAGATGCTTCAAAGTCATTCGATGCATCAATTTTATGCTGAACTTACAGTTTAGTATTGGTCAGCCGCTGACGGTGGGTTTTTTCAAGTATTGGATCACCGTTGGCCGTTTCTTTAAATAAGTAACTTATTTTAAGCATTTTTCTTTGTAGTTGATCCTTCTTAGAGAGTTGCGCTGAAATTTCTTCCATACCAGGACCGGGGACCTTCGGATGTTCGAGAGATAACCAACCAGACGGAATGCAGTGGATCCGATATGCATCCCAGCGACGAGTCCGACGGGCTACGGGTCTGAGACGGGTCCGCTCCGCTATCGGAAAAAGTTGTCGTAGGAGGATGAAGAATTAGTTTAATTTCGTCGTTGCCTAGGTCTGGGGGGCAGGCAGCGGGCGGGCGGGGCGGGGAGCATCGGACAGCTGTGCTTTGCCACCCCGTGGAATACAGTCGCAAAGCGGGGTAGGCAGGACCACAGGTGCGGGGGAAAGGGGGGTGGTTGGTCACGTTCTTTCGCTAACTAACGGACGGATATCCCTGTAATTTACCATCTCATCTTACAAAGGGGAATATGGGGGAAAGCTTTGAACAACCACTACCACACCCGTACGGAATAGGAAATCCCGTCACGCTCCCGTATCAGTCACTTAGTGGTCCTTACACTGATAAACTAAGTGTTCAACTTCTCAACACTTTTAAGTGTGCAACTGTAAGTTAAAAACTTGCAAGTGTGCAACTCGGCAGGCGTGTACTTACAAGTGTGCAACTCCTCGGTTGAGCACTTCCTACACAGTAAGCGTCCAATCTAAGGAAGTGTTCAACCGTGGAGTTTTGCACACTTGCAAGTGCACCGAGTTTAACACTTGCAAGTGTACGACTACGGACTTGCACACTTGCAAGTATTCAACTTGCAGTTGCACACTTACAAGTGTTGAGCAGTTGAACACTTGGTTTATCAGTGTACAAAACAGAACTAAACGAAGACTATTCTGTCGCCGCTTTTTAGTCCCGTTTTAAAAAACCTCTGTTTAGTCCCCTTTTAGTCCCTTTATTATATGCTGATAGTATAATGAAGAAGTGGTCACCCTCAGACATCTCTCGGTGGTCATCTTAGCTCAGGTAGTGGGAGCGGCGGTCAAAGGAACTGATTCCTGTGAGATAGGGAACGAACTCCATACATTTCGTTTATATCGTGATCGTTTGATAGAAAAGGGACCAAAAGGACTCTGAGAAAAGATTTCAACTGGACTTTTTCGATAGCTGTTAGACATGCGTAGACTTTTCAACTCTCACGCTTACGAGGGGGAGCGTCAGAGCCTGCGCCCGCTGGGAAGCCCTCGGCACCTCGGCACGCATTCGCGACTCGGGGTGCTACCCGATCCGGCCCGGGACGGCCCGGTCGCGGCGACACGTAAGACGTGCCTCGGTCCTTGGCTAGGAAACACGTGCCTACACCCTGCATAGCGTGTCCGTGTGTGTGGTTTACCCATTGCGGTCTTAATTATACCCACACCCGGCGCGACACTATACTATAGCTCCGAGGGGAAACTACTGCTTTGTGAACTGTCCCTTTCGCTAGCTCAAAGTCCCGAAAATGTGCACTTGCAGGACTAAAACAGGACTCAAAAAAGGGACTAGAACGGCCAAAAGGGCTGAAAGAGAACCTGAAATTTATAGACGGAAGTGTATACCGGATAAGACCGAAACGCTGTTGTGTTGCGCGATCCCACACTCTCTGTGCACTGTGAAACGCTAACAAACCGCGCACTCTGGTAAAACAGAGAGGGTAGGATATCCAAACTCTAAGCGGCATTACAGTTGCCATGAAATGAAATTGGATTCTGAGACCTCCGTAATCTACACGCAATTCCGCGTTCCGAATTGAGCTGGCAAAAGGCTCGATTTTTTGAAAATAACGAAGAAGCGTCTTGGAGCGTTGGGTTTTACAGTTGCTCCGTCCGGCAAGTGAAGGGAAATCTCAACTTATTTTTAACAACACGGTATTCAGTCAACAGAGAATACAAGTACGCACTTGGGTCTCTAGAGAGGGTCATGACTCATGCCCCCCCCCCCCCCCTCCGGTCCCCTTGGGATACGCGCCTGGCAGAGAGGCCGCCTGCCGCACGTGTCTCGCAACTCGGCACGAATCGCGCCGCGCCCGTGAACCCAGCCTCGCCATGGTCACGGTGAACACTGCTGCTGTGTCCTAGCGGCTGGAAACCAAAACATGTCCCCATCCCCCACCCCCTACCCCCATCCCCTTCCTCCCCCTTCGTGCTACCACAACTATGGGGTCACATCGTCTATGCATGCAGCTTCGCCGACACTAGCCGCGCCACGGCCATGTAACGCACGAAGCTTATACAGAGTTTGTTTGACGGAGAGCTTTTCGCGCCACTGATACCATGCTGGGCCAGAGTTTGCTGGAGTCTAGGGGAATAGGGGAAAGAGGGCCTGGAGCAGTGTTAACCCACGCGTAACCGCATGCTGCTCGACGCGACACAGCGACTCATCCGGAGCATAAACGGAAAACGGAAAAATACCGGGGAACCTTGTAAGGTCGCTAAAATTTAGCACCTCAAAAAGCGAACTATAAGGTCTTCCCGGCCCCGCTCTGATTACATTTTGTCACTGCACTTACCAGCGATAGCCAGCTGCATGATGAAGAAGTTCATCCGGGACTTCCTGTGCTTGTTGAAGGCCAAGGCGAGCAGCACGGCCGAGTTGCCCAGCACGATGAGGACGAAGAGCGCCCAGAGCACGGCGAACTGGGTGGTCTGCAACACATTTGCACACACAATAATCAAGTTGATGCACTGAAAATGGAAAAGTGCACTCAAAACTTATTTTTACGAGAAAATTTGACTGATTACTTCTAAAAGTTTGGGAATTATATTATCAAGAATTTTTTTTGTATTACTAAACTTCTTCCGGGTATAATGAAACGTTTTCCTAGTGTCGCAATTATAATACGAGGAAAACGTACGTACAAGTAATACTAGGAAACACTTAAAGTAATACGTACTAAATGTTTATTAATATACAGCACAAAACTTCAGTAGTTAATAGGCAATTTTCTGGTAAAAAGTTTACGTTTGAACGTAAATGGGAGCTGCTCTGTTGACTGGGTTACAGTGTGTGGTCCAACAGTGCCCCCACCAACCCTATGTCACACACACGCACACACACACGGACACAGGCGCGAGCCCACTGCTATACTCCACGCTACGCGGTTCATCCCGGAAAAAGCAGGCCTTGGCAAGACCGCAGCGCTGAGCCATCCTGAGGGCCACTTTTCTTTTCCCGACACGAACGCCGCGCTTGCTCTTGCCGCCGCCACTGCCGCCACTCGTTCGTTTATACGATGCAGCGTGTGCGCGAAAATGTGTTTTTGTAATTGAATGGACGGCGTGAATGGGAAAAGGGAGGAAAAGGGGAGGAGGCTGTGATAGGTGGGCGGAGTGTTAGGGGTAGGAAGGGAGGGGGGGATTGTGTCCAAGATGGATACATGGAACATAACGGATATACATATTAGAACTTGTCGTTATTCTTTACTGCCGGAAAAAATAAAAATGAAAAGATGGCGGTTCCCAAACTAGTAGTGAAAATTGCCAGTTAAGTCTTGATACATTTTTTAGAATCTAGCTGGTAAGCTGGAACGAAACTTCACCACTAAGTATACTGATGAACGAAGTGTTGGGCAGTTGCACACTTAGTTTATCAGTGTGCGGTGCTAAGAGTCGCAGAGGAACCGATGACTCGCCGCCTTGCCGGTGATTCTGTAAAATATGGGCCAATCTCGCTGCAACAACTTTGTTTCCCGTTGCATGCATAGCCGTTGCTTGACACCGAGCATCACGAGAACAATATGTAACACTAATACTGGGTGGGCGTGGCCTATAGAGATCAGATTGTCAATTGATGGTCGAAGCAACAGGTGTCGTTTCGCGTCGCGAGGGCACTCGGTGGCGAGCGCGCCTGGTAGATAGGCAACGCGAAGACAGCCTTGCCGAGCACGGCCTCGGGCTGCCTACCTCCAAGGCGCTCCGGAGCCTCTGAAGGGGATAGGGTCCTATTATGTAGCTCCACCGCTCGGCGTCCCTGCGTCCGCCGGTCTGGAGGAGCCAGCAAGAGCAAGTGGCCAGGGAAGGGAGCCCGGGGGCCATGCCGGGCCAGCCAGCCAGCGGCCAGCAGCGGCTCCCCGGGGAAACTATTAGGGAGCCCTCCGTTCCGTGCGCCTCCAGACCAGCAGCAGGGTAAGGAGGAGGGGAGGCGAGAGGGCCTTGCGGCCAGGAGAAAGATTTGATTTGATTTTGATTTATTAGTATCGTCGGTACAAAGATCGATTGCACAAACCCTTCCGATAACAGCTCCAAAACAAAAGGTCGGTGTAATGGAGGTAAACGATTAACGACTTATTCCGACTTTGTCCTGCTCTTATTGGCCGTGCTCACGCTTACCCACTATACTCCTCATGCCTATCCTACATACGAACAGAAACCACACCGCCTTGCCCCCCCCCCCCCCCCCCCCCCCCCCCCCCCCCCCCCCCCCCCACACACACACACACACCCTCACGCGCCTTTCCCCTCACCGGACACACACAGAGGCGAGCCGGGTCCATTCCTGTCCGCAAGAAGAACAAGATGACTGTTTTTCATGCGCGGATTCCCTCCGCCGTCCGCAGAGGCACGGGCGGGGACCCCACTCGGCGAGGGCTATTCCAAGGAGTGATTCATCATCCCGGGCGGTCTGGGGGAGCGGGAGGGGGGGGGGTGCAATGCCGGCCGGGGGTTAGGTGGGACCGGGTGGGGATGCTCTCCCATGCTACTTCTTTTCCATAAGCTAAGAGATTGAAAGGCAGCGAGCAGTGGTCTGCCGCCGCCAACCCCTACGCCCCCGCCTCTCGTCGCTGCGGGCCGGTTTTTTTTTTAAGGGCATATGACGCTCGCTTTTTCGCGACCATTGATCACCGGGAATCTCAAGTCGTTACCCCGGCCTCGCGGGGACTATCGTGGCACAGGGACGCGCTCGCGAGTGTGTGTATGTGTGTGTGTGTGTGTGTGTGTGTGTGTGGGGTGTGTGTGTGTGTGTGGTGTGTGTGTGTGTGTGTGGTGTGTGTGTGTGTTGTGTGTGTGTGTGCACATGAGAGCGAGTGAGTGAGTGAGAGAGAGGGGGAGGGGTGCGTGTGAGCGGGAGGCGAAGGAGGAGGTGGAGAGCAACACTTTCTATGAACGGGCACCATACCCGCCTGGACCGAAATATTCACTTTGCGGTCTGGAAGGGATAGGGAAAGAAAGCAAGTAGGGAGAAGAATAAGATGGAAAGAGACAGAAGGGAAGGCCAAATTCGCAACAAAAATATGTTTGCGGCCTGGCTGAGCGGTTGGCTGAGCGGCACGGCTGTGATGCGGCGCGGGGAAAAAAGTTTCATGAGGGATTGCGCTATTCGCTTCGCGGATGGCGGAAAAATTATGTCGTCTGCTGAGAGGAAAATCTGCGCGCGTCGGCGGCTCTCTGGGGAAAAGGGGGGGGGGAGCAGTATATCTGACGGCGAATGTAGCGGTCGGAATTATCTGGTGTGGGCGTGCCTGTGTCGGGCAGGGCGCGGCGCGGATGGGAGGGGGGAGGAGGGGATGTGAGGAACAAAGGGGTCCCTGCCCAGCCCAAGTCAGGGATAGAAGGAGAAGAGGTTACAGCGGAGGCGAAACATCAAAGAACACCGCAGTAGTCTCAACTTCGGCCAGCCTACCCACAGCTAACTTCTTCACCTTCTTCTCTCACCCTCTGCCCCCTCCCCCCTTCCGTCT